>NW_015650363.1:511363-515804 GCF_001515625.1 Sinocyclocheilus rhinocerous
AGTGACGAGCACTTGAGCTCCGACTGCCAACAAAACACAGACATTTGATTAAGTTTTACTTACCGTCTGCAGTTCTGAATCATTAACAGGATCTTTTATAGCTGGGACCGCTCCTTCTTTCAGTATCAAACGATGTGCTAATCCAGCGTCGAACTGGGCCTTGTTTATAAAACGTTCGTCAACAAACACGCATGTGAAACTGCGTTGCTGCTCTGGAAAAAGAAACTGCATCCACTGTTTACATAACGTTGGGTTCTTTAGAAAGCTGAACAAAGTTATCTTTCCCTTATAACAAAAAACACACTTCTTTAGAGACGTTCTTCCCGAGCGAGTCCCATGCAATGCTGCTGAATGAAGCGCGTTGATGGGTGAGCTCTTGCTCTCGCTCTGGTCGATGTGTGCACGGGCGCGCTGTTCTGGGAGAAATCCCCATATAAGGAGTTCCACCCTCGTCTACGTCATGAAGAGCCACGATCGAAAAAAACTCTCAGAAACTTGTACGAACCAGGAAGTAAGATTTTTGGCACAGAAATACTCCGTCATACGTCCAAATAGTTTTTTTTTATTTTGTCCATGCTTAGCATGAGAATCCAACTCTTTAACAGTGTAAACAACTCTGAATGCATGAAACAGCATTGTACCCCCCCTTTAAACTAATTTGGCTCTTAAAAGTTGTTTGAGCTCATTGAGTACCATAATGATAACTAAAACTGCACAATGAAATCTGAAAACTTTTCGAAAATGTTCCCCCCCTTGCAGCTGAACAGGAAGGAGAGCTTCCTTCAGAATTGCCACAGGAAGAGTAAACTATACCAGAGAGTCTGAGTTTAGGGTGGATTTTAAAGATGCATTTTCGTCCAGTCAGTGTAGGCTTTGTGATGGCCCTAAGGCCCTTAAAGAGAGAAAGAGCGAATGAGTGTGTGTCTGACGCGGATGCAGGATGTACTGGTGTAAGCAACGAGGTGCTGTGAAGTAGGCAAGCCCTCCAGCAGTCCGTGTACTACTGATAAGAGATGAGGTCCTCAGGGAAATGGAGTGGGTCAGACAACAGTTTTCACAGGTGTTTTAGGGGAGAAAAGCACAAGCCCACACTCCAGTAATGCTCGCCATGTAAGTGTTCGTATCCAAACACAGCACTCATCCAAAAAACATTGGTAAATAGAGATGGTACTGAGAACATTTATCTTTCTTCATGAAATATTCAGACTTCAATTGCCTCATTAAAAAATAATTACAGTTGCCTGCTTTGGCAAACTTACAAAAACTTCCACTTTGAGGAAGAAGATTTGAAGTGTAAAGGCTTGATGATGTTGTGAATCTTTCAATTAAGCAGTATCACACCAGCAAGCTGTTGCATTCAATACCTCAATACACTTTGATATTCAATACTTAGTATGAATGTTATGTGCTTATGTTTGGGCAAAATTCTGAAGCAAAGGTTTGGCTTGGAATTTGAGAGTGAATTTGAACTGAATTGGCCTACTGGAAGTTGAATTGGAATGACATTAAAAGGAATTGACTGAAGACAGAGAATCAGTGTCCGTCCACTTTTCAGTGGCCTTCGTTCCAGACATTTCCATTTGATTCCATTAATTTTTTCCCATAGGGGTTAAAACAAAACTTTGTTAAAAGATTATAAGCCATAAGCTAAACCAACCAGCTATGAGTCGCAACACTGCAAACATGGATTTGAAACAAAAAAAAGTATTTGTAAATCTGTCGAAAACACAAAGCTGCAAGTAATAGCTTTATAGGGAAAAGAACAACAATCTGATGAAGCAGTGCGAAATAAAATATATATATGAATATGTATATGTGTATGTATGTATGTGTATATATATATATATATATATATATATATATATTGCAAGATATGCATTTAAATAGTTCGACAGAGGGAGACTAGCATCATTTGTAGTGCCTCATGGTAGTGGGTGGGTGTAATGATTTTTGGTGCAATTGGCTTGTTTCGATTCTCTGATTGGTCAGATTTCTTTGCAGAAAGATGCTGTAGAACACAGTTATTTAAGAAATAAGTTGAAATGGCTTCAACAAAAGCATATACCATTGATTAACAACCTATCGTTATAAGTTATCATTAAAAATAATTCCTTATGGAAAAAAATGAATGGTATTTTTACTTCAGGAACCTGACAGTTGTGCACCGTTGTAATTCAAAGAAAGTCATCACAGGTAATGCATTCTCAGAAATAAAGTGTTCTTCCACCTTGTCAACAAAATGTATGATGAAATACATAAACAAAATACACAATTTTATAAGTGGCTTTTGAACTTTAAGTTTTGAAAAATGAGAGTGCTATCATTTAAGGCATTCTCAATTCCGTTCTGCTGCATCACTCTGGGTTTGATGTGTGCGAATGTGAAACTTATAAACAGTTCAATAAACATGAAGCGTTTACTGAATCATTTGCATTTCAGACAAAATTGGCCAATTAGTTGGTATACTCCACTCTGCTTCCACTCTCTGTGAATGGGAATGATTTAAACAGTGAAATGTCCCAGTGATATTGGACTAGACATCTGCACTTTTGAAATACTGTTCTGCCAATCAAATTAGAGGATCCATAACTGTGCAAATATTGTACAAATAATTGTTTTTGCTGCATATTTTAATTGAAATTCTCCATTTTCTATATGGATTCTTCTCACTTAGGCTCAGATGTTGGATTAAGTTCTGTTGGTGTGATACAACTTCCTCTGACATGTCATCGCAGGTGACTTATTTGGCTCAAAGATGAGTGTCCTCGTATACTTTTCACACCTGACATAAAAGTCTGGGACTGGGCCACTGCAGAACAGGTCATCACATCGATTTTATCTCGAGTCCTCAGCCCAGCTCAGCATTAGCAGCCATGAGAGGATGACAGTTCACTTCTCCATAGAGTGACACCGGAGCAAATGGATGCCAGCGGACGAGATACAGAAAACAATACAGCCCGAGTGCTCTCAGACCTTTGGCAACGTGAATCATGTTCAGATGCTCCCAGATGGAGCAAACATTATGCATCATGCCAGGTTGCTTATGGACTACTTGGCTCAGAAAGCCTTACAAAGAGCATTAGTTTTGTCCACGCTTTCGGGGACTGCAAATCTGTGAATGTTTTGTTGTGGAGAGGCTGGTTAAGTAGAACCAACTGAAGCATAAGGCGCTGGTAGGTTTCTTCCATTGCTTTGTGTGTTTCGTCATGTTGATTCAAAGTCAGCTCATGACACTTAAGTTGTGTGACACATGTTGTTGTGGAAAGCCACACACTAACTTACTTCATGGAGCTGATGGTCCTTAAACAGGCAGCTGCGGCTTTCCGATGACGCCCAGGCAGCTGCAACAATCTCATCAGCTTTTGAAGACTTCTGCCACCTTATCTGATATAAACTCAATTTATTATTATTTTTTTCTCTTTCCTCTCTTCATCTCTTTCACTCTCACTTGGGTTTTTTCCCCCACATCTTGATATCTATTTCCCGTTATTGTTTATCCAGGTCCTGTGCTGTCAGAGAGAACAAGACAAGGACTGTAAAGAATCTTATCTTCCCTAAAGCTGACAGTTGTTGGAGGGGCTCAATAGGGGGGAAAGCCTTTGAAGTGTGTTCAGTTACTCCACACATCAAATCCAGCCTCCATCATGCCTCATCATCTAGGAACAAGGCTTGCACGAAACTCGGTGAACGGAGCCCCCCTTCACACGCCTGCTCTTACGTTCTCTTTCAACTCCTCTTGTTTCTCCTTCACATCTTTACTGTTTTTTTCTCTGTGCCGCCATCCATTTTGTTTTTATATTTCTGGAGTCTTTTTTTCAGCCCTTAAATATCGATCAGTCTTTCTCAATTGATCACTGTTTCAGCACACATAAACGTGCGGTCTCTTTCTGTAGCTGACATTTCTTTCTCTTAATCCCCCCGCAGAGGAGCAGTGCTGTACGGATTGATCAGGACACTCTGTTAATCGTCTGCCGAACGATTAGTCTGTTAGTGAGTTCAACTAGGTTATCTAGATTTTCTTGTTTTATTTGTTTTTGGCAAGGGGATGAGGAAGGATTCGCAACTTCTCAGAGGGATTTTTAGCGTGCTGTGAGCGCCTTATGCTTTAATGTGCTGGCAAAAGGCCTGTCAAAAACACTTATATAACAAATCTATCAAATTGAACAATAACTATTAGGGCAGTTACTGTCAGAATTCAGATCATCTGCTGTTCATCTGCAATATTTTTTGCTGTTATGCTTAATTGCTATTAAGCTGTAGGTTTTCAATTTTTTGTATGAACTTTGATGGTTTTGTACAAGGTTGTTTAGCCTTTATTATCTGTCAATACTTGCAACTTTCAGATTCAGACTGCTCGGTTTTTAATAGAGATACTTAGTATATTATAACCATATAGATTAATGGCTGATAATTTATATTCAATGCCACCCTATACTTTATA
>NW_015650363.1:516467-536737 GCF_001515625.1 Sinocyclocheilus rhinocerous
CTAGGGGAAACACTGTATACTGTTTTTACAAAGTAGACGAAGCCTGAAGTAGATGCAGCCTTGGTGAGCCTAGACTTTGTTTTTTATTAAATATGTTACCGACCCCAATATTTGAATGTTAGTGGTCACATGCAGATGGATGTTTATGGACGTTGTGTGTCTAATATCAATAATGAATCTTCCTTGCTTATTTGTACATTCATTCACCCTGGAAACCAATATATTAACGCTAGTACTTTTCACTTTTACACTCTTTACTACAAACAGCAAATCACAACTAGATCATGTAGACAGCTCCGCTGACTTTAATAATGAATTTGTTTTAAATTATGAAAATGTCTTTTTTGCACATCCGTACATAGCTCATGTGTCAAAGCATGGCACGAGGTGCTGAGACAGAGCGGCAGTTGTGGGAGCCCATGAGCCCATTAAAAGTATTCAGGGGTGGTTTGTAATCAGCCGCTGGCTTAGAGGACAGCCATTTGTCTTTAAGCACCCTCAGACTGTGGCACTTCATCCTCTCTTGCTTTCTCTTTCTCCCTCTCTCTCTCTCTCTTTCTGAAAGCCACTCTTCATCATCTTAACTTAGGTTCAGACGGATGGAGTTTCAGGAAGTGCAGACAGACAACATGCTTCTCTGCCCCTCATTGGCTGAATATAGAGCCTAGCATCTGGGAGACGGTGACAAAAGATAGCTGCACGCTGTGCTCCGAAATGCACTTAATTGTTTACCCTCGCTTTGTTGTTGTCTGATTGAGAGTGATTACAAAGGTGCGTTTCGGTATGTTTAATGCGAGTTTTATTTGGAAGATGAGCATGCTCTTCTAAAAACAGTGTCGCCACACAAAAAGTTGAAACTCTTCTGTTCCATTTTTTATCATGTTTATTTGAGAAAACCTCTTCGTCTGTGAAGATATTCATATTGTCTATTTATTTTACATGATTCCAGAGGAAAAAAACAACAACAACAAAGAAATACATTCTTGTCTGTCGAGACTCTGACGAGAAGTGCCGCGGAATTGTTTTCCCTCTCCAAACATATGACTTTTTCTGAGAATATGACAGTGAGCCGTGCTTGCTTGAGTGGATTTTTTTATGTAATACATAACATGTAATACAGATAACTGTACACTGCTCTCAGTTATCAGTCCAGTACGGCTATCAGTCAGTGCGGCTTAGTGTGCCTCTTCGCAACAGTTGCTTGTTGCACACGCGTGCGTGAGCGTGTATGTGTGTTTGTAGGTGTGCTGAAGTGTGGAAAATGAGTAGGCTGAATCCTGCTACTTCCAGCCTGCTGCATATAATCAGCCAGAGGGCTTTTAACAGAAGCGTGCCATTAACACAGGACCAGCTTCTTCACAAGCTAATAAAGACCCAAATGGATTAGGACCGTTAAATCAGTCTGATTTAAACTGGTCGCTGTTTTTCCATCGGATGACTCCGTAGTGTTGTGTGCGTGTGTGCGTGCATTTCTGGCCTTTTTCCAGTGCAGGTACAAAACTTCTCCCTCTCTCTGTCACGATTTGATGCATTTATGTCTGCTAGCACCTGAATTTGTGCTGTGAATGCCGCAGACCGCGTACTTGAGAGGACACAGACATTGTAAATCCAAGCTGCGGTCCCCAAACACCTGCTGCTTAGCATGGTATCTGTAAAGAGAGGCCCAGCGGATGGATGCTTAAAATGACAGGTTATGTGAAAAGTTGTGTGTGTGTGTGTTTTATTTTCGGTACAAATAAGAGGATCAGAATATTTTAAGTGAATAGTGGCTGAACGTATAAACAGAAGTGTACAAAATAATAATTTATTTGTAAATCTGAAGTGCTGTTCAATAATAGAACAAAATCAAAGAACTATACATAAGCAAGTAGTGAGATAAGAAAAGATGATTACAATAACTATTCATTTATTTATTTATAATAATAAATAGAAATAATTACTACTAATAATAAGTATTTATAAGTAATAGTAATAGGTAAAAAAAACAAAAAAACATTACAACATCAACGTGAAGGCCAAAAATAAAAAAGCACATTATTAATGAATTACTTATTTAATTATTTTAAAAATATTAAGTAATAATAATAGTTAACTTTACAACATCCACGTTAAGGCCAAAAAATAAAAAGGCACAATTTTCAAAATAATATTTCAAAAGTGAAAATAAAATGTTTAAATATTCAGTGGAATATACAGCATAAGACAAAAATTAATCAAACAGACAATATGATTTATAACGGAAAGTATACACTGTAAAAAAAAATCTGTAGTTTTTACAAAATAATTTTGGCAGCTGTGGTTGCCAGAATAATTTTGTAAAAAATACAGAAAAACTGTAAACACATTTACGGCCAAAAACTGTACATTTTACAGTATAAAACTGTAATTTGCAAACAAGAAAATTTGAATGTAAACCAGTAAATTCAACAATGCACACTGCTATTAAAATCTGTTTTGTACCTTTAACATACTGACAACCACCATAATAATGCAGGTGGTAAAAGAGAAAGCCACATGAAGAATCAAAGCTCATCACAAGTAGCTTCGCCACAAGCAGAAGTATATACTAATATATAGAAGGTGCACAGAGTCATTCATGCAAACACAAAACACCATCATGGTAACACACATGATACTTAAATAATGCATTAAACTTTCATTAAACAACAGAAGATGTAACATAAAGCCCAAATATACATAACTAATAACAAAAACTATTAAAAAAACATGATTATTTAAACAAAATACTTTCAAATGTGGAGTATCATGCAGGGAATTCTGGGAATATCAGTTTACAGTTTTTGACTGTAAATTATACATTGATTTGTTATTTTTACTTCAAAAAACTGTAAAATTAACAGAATTTTACTGTAAAATTACATGAAATATCTGGTTAGATATTTTACAGTTTTTCCCTGTATATAGTATGGGAACTTACTGTTAACCTATTAACAGTTTTTTTCCGTAGCGTTTTTACAAAATTTTACAGTTAAAATTACACTTATTGTTTACAGTGTACTTACAAGTGAACATTAAGGAAAATGTCCTGTTGTTATATAATTCTGTCGTCTTAACAGTACAAAGCTTGTAGTTTAAGTGTTGATATACAAACTAGTTTGAACCAGATATTGGGTTTGGTTGTGCTGTGTTTAGAACTAGAACTGCAGAATGGATTGTTTGTGAGCTTATGAAAGACATTTCACACAGTAAATGATAAAATAAGTTAAGCACACATGAAAGGCGTGTCTCCTTTCTCACCTGCATTGGCATGTGCGTTTCTCAACTCCTTGCACGGATTCTTCCCCATAATGCACAAATTCAATTACAGCCTCTATTTTAAATTCAATTTCACGTCACAGCTGAAGTTCCCACATTAGCCACATCACACTTAATTAGGTTTCCTCACTCTGTGAAATGCCGATTAGCATCAAGTATTACTTTCTGGCTGCCAGCTCAGTCTGAGTTACACGTTGAGTTACAGCATGAATCAAGCAATCACGCTTTAGTTTGCAGATCATTTCTTTTTCATGCGCAATATTTCCCCTGCACTCATTCAGCATTGTGAGTAATAGAGGGCCGGTTATGTAAGGAGGAGGCAGTGTTGTGTGCAAAATGAACAGGTGGCTCAAGCTCCTAAGCACAGACTTTTTCTTGTGCCACCTCCCCACAATGTGTGCCTTTGGCCTCCTCTTCCTAAAAAAGGCAAACTTCCAGTTGGTCTGGAAACAATTAGAAAAGGTTCTAGACCGCCAAGGAATCTTTGTCACAATGTCAGCAAATTAAGTGGCTTAATTTTCTCTCTTTTTCCCATCTTTTGTTTCAACAGGCAGTCCATCCAAGTCGACCCACAGGCCAAAACAGCAACATTCCCAGCAGCAGCAGCAGCAGCCTCACAAGGGAGCGAAGGCTGGCACGAACGTCCGCTGCAGACCAGCACAGTCGGCCTTGGGAAGAGAGGGCTTGCAGCAATGGCGGAGGAGGATTGCGGGAGCCGCTACGGAGAGCTGAAGGTGGGCAGTCTATGTCTGAGGTACCGGGGCCCCGGAAGACGGAGCACCCGGGGCCGTCTCAGATCCCTCGGGCCGTGGCCGGCAGTAGTGTGAGCCTCCACAGCAAGGCCAGTCCCTCAAGCAGCCTGTCCTCAGACAGCGAACGGGGGCCGCGGAGCGAGCGAGGCCCTATTCCCAGGCTTCAGTCCTCCTTTACTGGCCGTCTGGGTCAACCGCCCCGTGGGCCTCTGTCTTTACACATGTACAGCCGAAAGAACGTCTTCCTACAGCACTCGCTCCATACAGCCGAACTGCAGGCTCTTGCTCAGCAGGACGGTTGAAAACACACACACACACACACGCGCATACCGAACACTGACACATGCCTCAGATGGATGCAAACTCTCGGTGCAGTTCCTCAGTGACCGCAAGTACCTTCAGACCCACTTGTACTCAGTTACATTCAAGGCTATTTTTCCTCTCAAACCTCAAATGAACTTTAACCGCACACCGAGACTCATCTTATCCTTTGTGGAGTTAAAGTAATCATCTATATTAAGAGTCAAAACCAATCCGTCGTCTGCACTACTTAAGCCTTTTTGAAGAAATAG
Organism: Sinocyclocheilus rhinocerous; assembly: GCF_001515625.1. Classification (NCBI taxonomy): domain Eukaryota; kingdom Metazoa; phylum Chordata; class Actinopteri; order Cypriniformes; family Cyprinidae; genus Sinocyclocheilus; species Sinocyclocheilus rhinocerous. Next base: position 521,068 of record NW_015650363.1, read on the forward strand.
TATATGCTGCTCCGATAAGTACTTTAGATTGACGGTCTATTAAGGTGAGAGATTCACTCGCAACACTATCACATTGTACAGCTCTGCTGAAATGCTAGAGAGGATGTCGATATTTTGTGTTCCATTATATTATTAAAAGAAATCCAGGGTCCAACATTAATACTTAACAAGACTCAAATTCAAGTAAAAAATTGGTTTTGGCAAGTTAATTTAACAATTTGGTAACCCGGTAACTCCATTATGAACTATAACATAGTGCTGTAAGTGATCAATTAAATTTCGGACATAAGAACAGTCTATTAAAACCAAAAGTTTCTTGTGTTTTCCAGATCTCCATTTGGTGACAAATTACCGTTCAAATGTTTGGAGATTTTTTTTTTATGCGTCTTGAAAGAAGTTGGTTATGCTCACCAAGGCTGCATTTATTTAAGATTGTGATAAACAGTAATATTTTTTAAATATTATTATAATTTAAAATAACTTCAATATATTTTAAAATGTAATTTATTGCTGTGACGGAAAACCTAATTTTTAGCAGCACTTATTCTAGGTTTCAGTGTCACACGATCCTTCAGAAATCATTATAATATGCTGATTTGCTGCTCTAGTAACATTTCTTCTTTTTTTCAAGGTTGAAATCTGTTTTGCGGCTTAATATTTTTGTTGAAACCGTGTTTTTTTTTTTTTTTTCAGGATTGTTTTATGAATTTATTTGAAATAGAAATCCTTTGTAATATTGTAAATGTGTGCAGTCACTTTCGAATAAATCAACTGAATGCATCCTTGCTGAATAAAAATAATCTCTTAAAAAAAAAAACATACGGTCCCCAAAATTTGAACGGTATATTTGATGTATGTGGAAATGTAAATGCCACCATAATCAAAATATTGTGGACAAAATCATGTTTTTGTGGAAGATGTGAGAAACTGGCACAAAAAAAAGACTAATTTTGTATTGGTCATAAAAATACAGCTTCACGACGAGTACCAAAAATGTTTGGCCGGTTTCTCAATTCACCCACCAGCAGTGTGCCAAAAAGTTAATTTTGGACCCAGTAGAACCTTTTTTAAAGTTTTCAAAACCTTTTTTACTCCAAGCCTTTGCCTAGACTCACATTTATTGACTTGCTTATTAGATTGAGCTCAATTAGTAGTGATGTTTATAATAGTAGGTCATACAAATAGTCTAGCACATTGTTTTGCACCTGGAAATGTGACACTGAAGAACCGTGCATATATTACCAAATCAATCCTCAGTCGAAGAGAGAGGGCACGGAAACTCTTGCTGCCGGTGAGAATTACCCACGTGTTGTCAGACCACTTTTAGGGAGTTTAACACTCATTAGCCTCTTCTAATTGCAAGCTATGCTTTCTCTTTTTTTCATTTTTCATTTTTTCTGCAAACAAAAATAAAAGATTTTTTCGCACTGAATCTAAGCTAAAATAGGTTTGACAGCCCTTGTGGAAGGACTCAGTGAGAACCTTGAGTCATAAACACTTAGACCTCAAGGCAGCTGGACTTCAAGAAAGAAATGCCCTTCATTAATCAAAGAAGTAGAACCCTCTTTGCAGAAAAAAAACATTATTACATTTGCCACAAGTGAGACTTTGAATTTTCATTAAAAAAAGATGGCAAATAAATGTAATTAAACATGTTGGTAACTTCAACTGCCTCATACAGTGCACTCTCTTAAGACAGGCGGTTGAAATGAGGAATGGCCTCATTGTGGCAGCGATTGGGAGAGCGTTAGTTTAAAGTTGGGACAGTGCTGACCCGGCTTTGCGGATCAGGAGCTCAAGCAAGGACGCATGGAGGAGAAGGAAACCCTGAAGAAATGCAGTTCCATCTATCCAGCAGGTCTGCTCCCTGAGGTCCAGTGCTCTAATTTCAGCAATCTGTTGGGAGCACCATCAGCTTCCTCTCTCTCTATCTCCTTCTCCCTCCCAGACCTACTTCCAGCTCTCTGTGTGATCAGGCTCTGGGAGAGAAAGGCTTTAGCGCGCGGTCTCACCACTACATGCTCCGATACTGAAATTTCACTCCCTTAAACTGGATCGTGTTTGTTCAAAAATGAACATTTGGTAAACAAATGTTAAATATGAACTAAAATTGGCTTTGATTTGTACAGTACATAAAATTATTGGGAATTGATTATTAGGGTTGAGCTTCCAAAATGAAAATTCTGATGACAGAAGTATATAATTATAATAATTTAATAAACATTTAATATATACATTTTACATTACTAATGATTTAATATAATTAATTATAATTAATAATATTTTTAAAGTAAACTTTGTGCATTGTTTTATATATATAAAAAAATAATATACAATTTTTTTTTTATAAAAAAAAAAAAATGCTTCATAAAACCATGGTCAGATTTATTGACCATGGTCTTATTGACCATTTTTAATATTTATTTTTTCATGTTTAAATCTGCTTAATTTATCCATATGCAAGGCAAACGGTTAATTTTGGGCGCTGCTTACGGTATTTCAGAATGATTTCAGGAGAGCAGACTGCTGTAAGTCACCCAATTTGAGACAATTCAGCCCTCGATAACTGCAGTCAGCAATACTGTTTAAATTCTGAGTGGGTGCCAGTTTGTGACTGGTGAATGTTAAATGCGTGTTCCCAGAGGCAGGAATTGTCCTCGTTCCTTCCCGAGCCTCCCTTGTGTCTTTGACTCATGACTTTAAACCACACGTTTGAGCCGTGATGCTTGAAGGACGGACTTTTAAACAGACTTGAATATGCGGGATCATGGGTAGAATCCGTGCAAGAGCCGGAAACTCATGGATCTCAAGTGACTCAATCATTAACATGACTATATGTGCAGTCACATTTCTGAATTCAGAATTCTTTATCATTGAATAGATATTTATTTGGCCTTATTTATTATGTAATATAAAACGACTATCAGCTTTTATTTGTTTGTCTGGACTCTTTGTATCAGTGCATTTAAAATTGTCTTTGTGGCAGATGCTGTTGCTATGCCGAAATCATCTCTTACATCATTTTGATACTTTTATTCTTTTTGTTCATCAGTATGTACATGGTTTGCATATAAAATGGCACTTTTAAGAGATTTAAACCCTAATGAGATTTGAAATAACCTTTATCTGTATCTATTCTCTCACTGGTGGTTTTCATTATGATGTTCTGATTTTCACCAAATGTAATATATTCGCTCATTAAAGACCGATATTTTAAAAAGAAATGAGTTTTGATACATGTAAGCCCTAGTTTTTGTTATTAATAGGATGTTTTCCACATTTGTGCTTTCCATTAACTGTTTTGCCAGCACTGCTCCATCAGTACACCTGCTCCTTGATGTTTGACATCATTTTTAACGTACGTGGAGGGTACACTGTAAGCAATATTACTGTTACAATCATCATCTCTGGAAACTAGGCAGGAAAATGCTATTGCTTTGATGGCCTGCAGTGCTCTAAAGCGAGCCTTTTCTCTGGCCTGCCCTTGCTTCTTGGTGAAAAGATAAAATGTATGTCTTCCTTCTCGAAACATCCTCTGGAAATTGCTTATTGTGTTTCCTTTAGTGTATTGCATCAGACTGTAAGGCTCGAAAGCCTGTGCGAACTTCACAAGGTCCCTATCTAAATCACTCTCTTTCTCTGATTTCTGTTCAGGCTTCACAGTCAGCTTCAAATGTCCAGGTTTCACAGCACATATCGTTGCTACTCTTAGTCATCCATAACAAGTTTTCTCCAGCTAAAAGGAGGGCAGATGGAGACCCTCAACTTCTGGGCAAAAGTAATTGCACTGCTCCGCAGGGAGGAAAACCGGTACCGTAGAACTCTGGGAATGACAAGTGTTTGTTGTCTTGATGTGGCGGTGGGCTGTCTTTGATGCACAGAGGTGTATTTTCCTGTCACTGCTCAACTGTGTCTTCAGAAATTTATTGTGGTTATGTGTGACATCTGCGTGAGAAATTCTCATGAATCTTCTCCAAAAATATTTTGTTTCCACTGTTGCCAGGGCTGTTTTTTCACAGTTTCTTTTTGAATTTTTTTCTTGGTCATTCAGTCTTCATCTCTCTGTGACTTAAATTTATATTTCATATCATCATTTAGGCTGTTTTCATACCTTAGAGAATTTGATGGGTGAATCTGGTGTGTTTTTGTATAGGTATATATGGACACGGCAGTCAAACTCAGGTCAGCCCCAGAACAAACATAAGAACTCTGGAAAAGATATGACTAAAGAACCATCCAATATCCTTTCCGATAAAGTGAAGTGATAAATGATATATACTGTTGACAACCATGAGTATATGATCTGTGGAGGAAACATGCCTCTTCTTTTAATGAATCTTCTGAGAAAAGGTGCTTTTTATTAAAAGAAGAGGTTTTCATTGCTAATTACAATGATGTGCAAACACACCTATTTAATCTCCATTCTGTACACTACTGTTCAAAAGTTTGAGGTTTTTAAGATTTTGTAATGTTTTTGAAAGAAGTCTCTTATGCTCACCGGGGCTGCATTTATTTGATCAAATTTTTATTTAAAAATGTCATTTATTCCTGTGATGGCAAAACTTTAGTGTCACATGATCCTTCAGACCTCATTCTAATATGCTGATTTGGTTTGAATAAAAGTATTCATTTCCTTCATTATTTTCTTCTTAAAAAAAAAAACTCTTACCAACCACAAACTTTAGTTTATATGGTCTGAAAACAAACTGAGCAAAGAGAAAATGAGAATGCAGATTTGTAACAACTTAGTCCTTGTTTTGGAACATCCTTACTCTACCTGATGTTGTTCTAAACCCATATGACGTACTTTCTTTCACGAAACTCGAAAGGATGTACTGAAAAGTTTTAATTTGTCCCTCACTGTCCGTATCCATCCAACTTGTCAGTTTGTCACTGATGCTGTAACATCATCCCGCATTCGCATTCATTGTGTGGAAAAGAGCGACCTACATTCCTCACAATTTCTCCTTTTGTATTCCACGGAAGAAAGAACATCATTCGGGTTGGGAACGACCAGATGCTACTTCTGATATTGCTGAACTTGTCTATGTCCAAAACGCTTGGGGCCTGTGGCCTGCCAATGAGAGTACCCATGCTGAGTTGATGCCCCCCAATCTCCCAGAAGGTCGTAGTGCGCCAACAACTGTGACTGTTGCCCGCTGCACCCCACTGGCATGCCCATCTCCCTATGGTGCCCGGAGCAATGCCCTCTACTCTCACCCTGCCCAAACACGCTGGCATGCTGAGCCATTCTTGGAAGCAAGAAGAGACAAGTTTGCCAGCTTACTTTTCCCACAGGGTGTTGCTTTCTCTCCAACAACTGTGGAATGAAACAAAGCAGTGGGAGATGAGCGAGAGCAGCCCACACAGCTCCTGGGTGGTAAAGGCAGTGCCGTTTATTTCTACGGTATGTTGCCATGGTTGGCGAGCAGCTTTTCAATCATTATTAGCATCATCTGCTATGACACATCATGTGGCTTGTTGATCAAACGACGTCTTTTTCTTCCCTTTTCTCAGTAACCTCCGCTGATCTACGATCCCTAAATCACTACATGTTCCAATAGCTCTCTGCACAAACTCATCCAAAACAAATGGAGGGTGCCGATAATGACAGATAAATGTGGTTATTATTCCTTTCCTTCCTGGATGAGGCAAAGAGAGCAACTGAAGCTTCTTGTTATCGTCAGCTTCTTCCTCTAACAGGAATTCAGTGATTTTCATGGGGGCACGGCATGTAATATCGACTTGCTTTGATAACGTGCTTCTTAAATTGGAAATGACCCAGGGATATAAGAAATAATCAGACATGTAGCACTGGCACAGCCGCCCCTGTTCCGTCATGGGAGGACAGTGGAGACTTGGGGCTCATTTGCTCTCAGCGATTATCAGCAGGTTTCTCATAGCGAGCAAGACAGTCAAATGACTCTCATTCTTTCTATCTGTCTTTCACTCCCTCCCCGATGTGCAGTCGCTGTTTTTTTCCCCCATTCGCCCCCATTAATTTACTTTGTGTTTATTAATTTTGCGGTCCAGGGCCTTGTCAGGCTGAGATGCTAAAGCATTCTCATATCAGATAACAGCACAGGCGAAGCACACTGAGCGGTGATTTCAATAACTCAGAAAGTATGAGCGTACTTATGCATAGAGGTGCATATTGGGATACGTTCGTGAGTTGTTTTCCCACCCGTGGCGCCACATTCATTTGCATCTTCCATCAGCACCATGCTTCAGCTGTGAATATGCCTTTCTTGGTTTTGCTCACAATGAGGACTCATAAAACCAGTGCCTGCAGCAACACCAACACAGTGAGTCGGCAACCTCCTTAACACCTGCAAAGCTGTATTACATATTACAGCAAACTGCAGATCTGCAGGGCACTGTGGTGTTGTTGCGAGAGATTTGGGTCAATGAATCAATTTAGGCAATTTTATAAAATTTCAGACTAAAATGGCAGCAAATTTTAGTCAGGGAAAATAACTTTGTTGACAAAGTGCAAAATCAAACCAAATGTCCAAACATTTACAGTACTGTATATTAAATATGTACAAATATTTTAACAAAAATGTGAAAATTCCACTCTGAAATAACATTACATTGAATACATTATAATACAATATTGTACATTTTTAATGCATTAGATATTCATTGTTTTTGTTTTAGTGTGTTCTTGCGCAATATCTTTCTGTATAGAATGTAACTTTTTATGTGTTCACTCATTCATTCAAGCCATTTTGTGCAAATGTACACTATTATTCAAAAGTTTGGGGTCAGTGGGTGTTTTTATTTTTTTATTAATTCTTTGATTAATAAGAAATTAATACTTTTATTTAGCAAGAATACATTAAACTGACCAAAAAAAAGATGTCAGTAAAGACATTTATAATGTTGCTAAATATTTCTATAAAGATTTCTATAATGTTACAAAAGATTTTCTATTCATCAAATAATCCTGGAAAAAAATGCATCACAGTTTCCACAAAAATGTTAAGCAGTACAACCATTTTCAACACTGATAATAATAAGAAATATTTCTTGAGCAGCAAATCAGCATGTTAGAATGATTTCTGAAGCATCATTTGACACTGAAAACTGTAATGGATGCTGAATATTCAGCTTTGCCATCAACAGTAATAAACTAAATTTGAAAATATAATAAAATATAAAGCAGTCATTTTAAATTGTATTAATATTTCACAATATTACTGTTTATCGATAAATGCAGCTTTGGCGAGCATAAAATACATCTTTCAAAAACATTAAAAATTCTTACTGAGCCCAAAGTTTTGAACAATAGTTTAAGTTTAACCCTCTACCGCATGGTGTGGCCATATGGCAACATGGTCTTTGTGTTCATTTCCTTGCCACTGTCTCTTTAAGAGAACATTCTCGTTCTTGGTTTTGCTCACAATGAGGACTCATAAAACCAGTGCCTGCAGCAACACCAACACAGTGAGTCGGCAACCTCCTTAACACCTGCAAAGCTGTATTACATATTACAGCAAACTGCAGATCTGCAGGGCACTGTGGTGTTGTTGCGAGAGATTTGGGTCAATGAATCAATTTAGGCAATTTTATAAAATTTCAGACTAAAATGGCAGCAAATTTTAGTCAGGGAAAATAACTTTGTTGACAAAGTGCAAAATCAAACCAAATGTCCAAACATTTACAGTACTGTATATTAAATATGTACAAATATTTTAACAAAAATGTGAAAATTCCACTCTGAAATAACATTACATTGAATACATTATAATACAATATTGTACATTTTTAATGCATTAGATATTCATTGTTTTTGTTTTAGTGTGTTCTTGCGCAATATCTTTCTGTATAGAATGTAACTTTTTATGTGTTCACTCATTCATTCAAGCCATTTTGTGCAAATGTACACTATTATTCAAAAGTTTGGGGTCAGTGGGTGTTTTTATTTTTTTATTAATTCTTTGATTAATAAGAAATTAATACTTTTATTTAGCAAGAATACATTAAACTGACCAAAAAAAAGATGTCAGTAAAGACATTTATAATGTTGCTAAATATTTCTATAAAGATTTCTATAATGTTACAAAAGATTTTCTATTCATCAGATAATCCTGGAAAAAAATGCATCACAGTTTCCACAAAAATGTTAAGCAGTACAACCATTTTCAACACTGATAATAATAAGAAATATTTCTTGAGCAGCAAATCAGCATGTTAGAATGATTTCTGAAGCATCATTTGACACTGAAAACTGTAATGGATGCTGAATATTCAGCTTTGCCATCAACAGTAATAAACTAAATTTGAAAATATAATAAAATATAAAGCAGTCATTTTAAATTGTATTAATATTTCACAATATTACTGTTTATCGATAAATGCAGCTTTGGCGAGCATAAAATACATCTTTCAAAAACATTAAAAATTCTTACTGAGCCCAAAGTTTTGAACAATAGTTTAAGTTTAATATTAATATAATGTAATATTATGTTTATTTTGAGTATCTATCTTATTGATCTCATATGTACAGTATAGGATGCATACTGGGTCAATTAATTAACTAGCTAGCAAAGCTCCTCAGTTCACCATGTTCGTTCACTGTTCAGCTCATGTAGCTCAAGCGATGCAATTCCTGACATGATTGACTATGATTCGATTATTTGAAAATCAAATTCTTATATATATAAAACATTGTTAGTACAGTCTTGTTTTTTCCCCACCATTTTCATCAGCGCTATTTGTACAGCACAGTTGCTCTCAGGTGCCATGCGGTTGCTCTAGTTTCCAGAGAGGCATTAATGGCAGAGAGCACCTGTGCATTTTGGTGATAGTGATGACCCGTGGACTCTTATGTTTGCTTGTAATCTGCATCGCTGCGATATTACAAAGCAAATGGCATCACGCTGGTGCCCACCTGCTTCAATTAAGTCCCTACTGCTAATAATTTCCCAGAGAGGTCCCTCTGCCTCTTCTCCTAAACTTGTTTCCTCCAGTATCCTTGCAAACAAAACTAACTCTCTCACCCCCTCTTCCAGCCTCACGGCAGCAGAGAACTTCCAGGACTTTGGTGAATCTGTCCTCTTTCTTCTTTGCCACACTCACAGTACCAGAGGCCTTCTGGAAGCCTGGAGACTCCAAACTCTTTCTTCCCATTTCAGGCCCCTTTCTCTCTTTCTTGCTCTGCTTTCTCACTGCAATCCTCTGTGGACATTTTGTCCATTCAAATGGCTCTTATCAACTCTCGAGTACTCAGCATTTCAATCCATCCACCCCCAGACAGTTCACTTCATTTCAACTCACTTTTTTCTATGTTTTCAGGGTCAGTCAGCCAGAAAACCAATTATTCATCCTCCCTTTATCACCTGAATGAAAGAGAGAGGGGTTAAGGCCTGCAGTGATACTATAGTCTCACTTCAGTAACCCTAGAGTCCTTTTTGGTAACGCAGCATTAGACCTCACCTCCTGCAATGGCCCATTACCATAGAATCGCTGTACCGCTTACTGTCTTTATCTTGTTGAAGAGCCTAAATAAATTATCATTGCATTTGCGTCTTTATCCCTCAAAAACTGCTGCAAATACGGGATACGTGAATGTGTGACCCAATTTCTCCAAGTACTCTGTCACCCTGCTGAAGGGGAGGGTGAAATGGTTTGACCGTGAGAGACACAATTCACAAACAAATTTGGAGAAAACAGCTCAGCAAAAACACCTGCCTCAGCTTCAAGATCACAGGAGGATTGATAGATTTATACATTCAGGGGAGGAATAGTCAATTATTCTCACGGGTGAAATGGAAATTGGACTTTGTGACTTTCCCTCCCTCCCGCATTTCTGACATGAAAGGAAATAGCCATCTTTTGCTTGTTGCTAGTTTGATAGTGTAGTTTCTTCTGGGTTTTCAGAGTCTCGCCAGCTCGATTACGCCGGGAATCCGCAACAGACGTGCGAGATTAGTTGCTTCTTCCGCACTGAGTCAGAGCCTAACTCCAGGCAGCTCGCACAAGGACCGGAGATGTCCATGTGCAAGGTGTTCCATTAATCATACAACACAAACTCCACTTAAGGGCAGTGTCAAGGAGGTGGATTGCGTCTGTTGGCCCCCTTTGGCCCGACGGTTGGCGGACCCCATGGGGGAGACGAGTCTGTCACAAAGGGGGCACGTTGTGTCCTAGCTCAGTACTTAAACACACTTCTTGGTGCCCTTGAAAAATGAAAGCCAACTTTGTGACAGGAAAATTTTGGTTTAATGAATGGTGGGAAGAGTAAATATCAGAGCTTAGATTGATTATGCACTTGAGGAGACTAAAACCAGTGCCGTTGTTTCCACTGAAACAAACGTCTTTGGTCTTGTATTAGAGGCCATAATTTATCATTGGCTTGCGCAGATTATTTTCTTGACCTGAAGGATGTGTTCCTGCTCGTGTGGGGTGGGGGAAGAATAGACAGACACCAAAGCTGCCGCGGCATTGTATGATTGGGGTCTTTCTCTCTTGTTCTCTGAGGACAGAGAGTGATTGATCTAAAGAGTGTCTGAGTCCTGGTGCGGCAACTGTAAATAACCTGAAACTCATCTTTATTCCGACCTCTCCACCTATGTATTGACCCAAACACTGCACAAAATCGAGCACTGCAACACCGTCCCTTTATGGAAATACACAGTCCCTGTATGAGCAGACCTGTCAATATTTAAGTAATGACATTATAATCCAAAATGTGACCTCTCTTCTTGTGGGGCAAGTCAATTACGAGGGAGTCATATCTATTTGAACGGCATGCTTTTATGTTTAGAGCAATCCTACTTTTTTTTTCAAATCAACAAATCAAAGCATTGCATCCTGAAAGTCTCATTACTTTCCTATTCCCCAGCAAATCTTCAGTTACTTCAAAGCCTTCTTTTATAGAAGTAAAACGTCAGGCAGCTCAAATAGAAGGGAGCCCTCTGCTGTTTGTCAAGAGGTACTGCTTTGCCACCTATGAGTTTTATCTTGCACATAAAAGACAGCCACAGTTAGTCAGCTATACAGTTCAGTGTCCGTTATCACTTTAAAAAAAATGGATATATGATTCAGAAAATGCAGGTCTTTGCCAAAGCGCTGACTTTAACATGCTGCACCATCTAAACTGACTTCCTGGAATTCAGCACCATCATAAAGTGAACAGCTCCCTGAGTCATGTGTAGCAGATCAGCACTCTCTTTCAGCAGCACTCCCCTCGTCCAGCGGACAGCTCCTTTAACACTGTGAGTGAATAGACTCTTATTTATAGAGCACAGCTACTTTATGATATATTTTGAAACACTTGTCATCGTAGTCCAGCAAAGACCAGGCTCTGGCTTGCAGGTTTTGTCAATGGAATCACATTTTCTGGAGGGAGCAGATAGCAGAAAATTGATCCACCAACTTTTATGCCCAGGCAGCAAATTACACATACCAGCCACAAATCATAAAGCTATTTCGCTCCATTTATGAGCAGTTAATGCCATTTAGTAATGGGAGCAAATTTCAGCCAAGTGTGCAGAAAAACAAGTTGCAATTGTGTGTTTTATTCCTTGGCCTTTATTTGAGCCAGTGATCAGCTATAAAGCGGCCCAACGGCTCGCAGGGTTTCGCTCACAGGTGGTGCTATAAATAATGCATGGACTGTAACATAGAAGTTGAAGTGCTCTCTCTTCATTCTGACACAGTGGCTTTTGAAACTGATTTTTATGCAGTCTGTCAAACTTGAAGGACTCAACTTAATGTTACAATAATCTGTTTCTAAATTAGTATTCATAGTGTGCGCTAGCCAGCTCTGTCTGGGTTTCAGTTCAAATATTAATGTCTGTTACACTTATTATGAATGGCAAAGTAAATCTACTGACTTAAAAAAACTTGCTTTTGTAATAGCTATTGCCACAAAGCAAGTGTTTATAGTAACTATCATATTTAATAATCTCCGAAATTTACCACCTTCCCACCTTATTCGCCTGCACTGTTGTTTACATCTATTTTGGAAGTCCCCCTAGCTTTGCGATATTTTCGAGTTAAAAGGTGTTTTATTATTAATGAAACTTTGGAAACTTCTCTTTGGAAAGTCTCTTCTCTTATGCACAAATCTAAAAATGAACCCTCTGATGCCAGAAGACCTATACATATTTTTGGTGAGGATATCAGGACAGCTGCTGTTGCCAAAACAAGCTCCATAACATCTTCTAAAGCGCCCCACATCTGACTTTCAACCCCAACTTTACTCAGTCAATTTCAGGCCGTGACATTGTGAGCAGATAACCCTGTGCCCATTCTGTTTGCTTGCTAATACATAATTCATTTTCAGAAAACACTGTGTTGGTGAGCTATGAATGGCTGCGTGATTTGTGTTTGAGAAATGAGCCCAGGTGGAAAGTCTAAAAGAATGGAAATTGTTTTTTTTTGCATAAAAGAAGATTTGATGGAGTGCTGCATCTGTTTTCAGTAGGGGTGACAATGTAGCCTTCATGTGACCATTTTTATTCCCATGCAGTTTACATGGCATCCATTTAAGTGGCTTATCAATATTTATACATGTCTGGAGCTAAAAGAAGAGAGGACGGGGAGTCAAAGGTGAATCGAAACCCATCAAGTAGAATCCCACATGCCTTTACATGCATCTCTAATAGACAGCTTTGGTGGCTTAGTATGAATTAAGTAAATGGCATATCAAGTGGCTGACTGCTTGTATCTGTTGTGCAGTTTTAGACTGAAGCCTTGCTATTATTAACCTCTGTACTGTTCTTCTGGGATACATTGATATTCTGTTCCTCCCATTTTGTCACACGCCTGATCCAATCTCTATGTTTAATAAGCCATTGCTCTCGCTCTCTGGATTTGATCTAAGCGTACAGACAACGGCTATGTGTTCCTGACTCCCATAATCCTTTGGGTTCCCTGGGTCACACCAAAATCAACAATGTCATTGAATGGTTAAACAGGTAATTAGAGTCAAACTACACAAAGTTATCATTTTTTAGGTCGCAGGTTGTGACGGAATGACAAAATGTCAAACCTTGCCTGATAAAACAATCTTTTAAGATGTTGACTTTGCATTAGGCAGTATTGTTTGTCAACTCTCAGTGTGATCTTTGCTTTATCTTCAGGACTGCAAGCTCATGGAAGTCTCTTTGAGGTAGAACAGTCGGCACATGACCTGAAGGTCATGGATAAATAAACAAGAGGATTTAATGTGGCGAGTACAAGTACAAATTGAACCCTGAACTACTTTGTTTTATCTTGCGAAGTGGAGACGGCCCATGACACAAATTATCCCAGTGGAGCAGGAAGCGTTTGATGGATATGGAGGGTAGTCTTTATACTTCTGTGCTCAATGAGCAGTGCAAATCCAGTTTGTGACTGTCATCAGAGGCGATTCTAGGATTTCAGCCTTTGGGGGGCCCAACCACGTATCCAAATATGAGCTGCTGTGGCTCAGAGGAATAAGAGTGAGAGGTTGTACATTTGAATCGTGCTTGACTAAGAATGTTGAATGTAACAAATGTTTTAGGTACTGACAAGGATTTCATAGTGAAACTTCAGCCACTGTTTTCAACACACATGAAAAGATCACAAAGGGTGGCGATAGTTGTTTATAGCGGTTTCGTCAGATGCTATTTCTTTAGTGAGCATCAGTGTTTCCTTCACTCAACAATGAACAGCGCATGATGTCTCAATTTATTTTTTTATTTTTTTTACAAAACAGGGTGAAATTTATATGACACAAATACAGTCAGGATCACTTTAGTGATTTAATACAGCTAGTACCAAAAAAAATCAAATTGGCATTCTAAATCTACTAAATATATACTAAATCTCCCTCCTATTCTTTTGTCTGGAGCCCATACATTATATCGATTTTAGGGGGGGGCTTACATATTAATTTCCAAGGACTGAGATGAATTTGAGGTCTAGAAATCTAATCAAAACTATTATTAGAACATTATTACCAAAAAAAAAAATAAAACCTTCAGGCACAACTAACATACCATTATCAGTAACGTACTAAACAAAACAAAAAAGTTCATTTTAGAAAACTGGTAGTTGCAGACTAAATGATTGGCAGTTGCTGGACAAGGGAGGAGCCACAGTCTCACAGATGAGTCCTCTCCATTATCATAAACTACCTCCGCCCACCCCACTGTGGAGATCGCTCGCTCGCTCGCTCCCCACGTCTCTCTTTCCTCTGTTAATTCAGTTCTGGACAGCGCCGGGTACTGATGCTGCTGCCCGTGTAGTCGCATCTATCCTGGGGGCCTCCTCCCACTCATCACAGCTCGAGAATCCGCATGTAGAGCCGCTCGGTCTCTGTCGCAGAACAGTCTCCGCAGTACTGCATCGGAATAAGGGCTCAGTGCAAAAATCCTCAACTGTATTCGTGGTTGTGAGTGTGGCGCTTTTCTGCATCAGCGCAAAGGAAGTTCTGTTCAGTCGTGTGGTGGTTGATGCTGTGAGATGCGTCGTGTTTAGCGCACGGAACCCCGATTTATTCGCCTAGACGGGAGAATAGAAAACCCAGCAGTGTATGGGGCTCATTTTAACTTTGTCTGGTATTGATTCGGATTTGCTTGGAGATCTTGAGCATCAGGATGTTTTGACGGGCGCTCTCCAAACAGGTTACTGAAGATTTCGCCTCCAGCAGAAGCGCATCCGAGGCAAAAAAAAAAACCCATTGGCTGACAGTTTGAAAGGAGGACAAGCAGCCTTTCTGCACAGGATTTAAAACTACCGTCGCTTCGGCATCTTTCTGAACCTAACGAGGATAGATTTTAACAGAGGGAGAGATGAAAGTTTTTCCGGCAGTATTGTTTCTGATCACATTTTGGAGCCTGGAGTGGGAGCCTGTGCTTCCCGATTCAATTATTCACATTGGTAAGTTCAGATCACCATTAATGACTGTAATTCCTCAGTACACTTGTTTCCACGTAGAGAAGATCTGTGCATTGTCGAGCAATTCGTTAAGACATTGCGGCCCAGTTAACGTACATTTGTCGAGGTCCGCGTTGAAGTGGATGCATACATGCCAGTAATATCAGGTTACAGAGACGAACATCTCCATCTGTCCTCATCAATGCGTCCATTATGTAGTCTATACGGTGGGTGAGAACAGGTGGTTTGACTGGAAGCGGTTCCTCGCGACGCCGCATTGTATGCACGCCACGTTATGACATCGTTTAAAAAAACAGACACACACACAAACTTGAATTTTCGAAGATCAAGAGTGTTTGTAATACTCTTTGTAAAGGGACTGAGCGAACGCGCACGTGCGCGTGCATGCTTTAGCGATGGGTACGAGGATTGGCACTGCGCGCGAGATCGGATAGGGTCCAAGAGGGGTCTTAAATCAGAGCTGTAAAAGAGAGGGTTCCTTCGAGGGGCCACTGTGTGGAGGTGGAGACCAGGGTGCTGGGGATTTGGCAGGAGTTAATCTGGCGTGGGAGCATGCGCGTGTTTAATTTAATTAAGGCTTGATGCACTAAACAAATAAATATTGTAGCGCATGTGTTTCTGGCTAGGTGACGTGTGCATGCCTGAAAGTTAAATAAGTCACGCTTTATGTAGACAGCAATAAATCATCCCCAAATTATCAATTTACATATGATTCTCAAGAGTGTAAATGGCCGATGTCTGTGAAATTATGTGGCTAACATTATATATATATATATATATATATATATATATA
>NW_015650363.1:536845-540090 GCF_001515625.1 Sinocyclocheilus rhinocerous
ATATATATATATATATATATATATAAGCCAGTACGTCGTTTTACAGTAAAATTGTATAAGTATAAGTATAAGTACAAGTATAAGTTGGTTTATAATTTGTGGATGGGGTTCGTTTATTTACAAAAGTTAGTTTCTTTTTGCATTCTGTTATTTAGTTAATGTTATGTATTTGTTTTAGTATTATTTGTGTTTGTATGAGTAGCACTGTGCTCTGTTTGTTGATTGGTCACAACTGATGGTGAGGTCAGTTGTGATGATCTTTTAGTCAGCATGTGAACTTCCATTGTACCACCTGTGTGCCATTGTAATCGTAGCAAACATTTTAAGAGCTCAAATAGGTTATGTTAAACTGATATAATTTAATGACATACATGCTGTTATTAAGACATGTAACCTATTCACTAAAAACACATTGTAATACGAGCAACTGTATTTTTTATTTATGTAGTATTATTAGCCTATTAACGGCAACTTTTTATAACGGCAAAGCTGCCAATTTTTACAATTATTATTATTTTCTTTGTATTTTCTTTGTAAACAATCCGGTGCATAAGCAATCTACCATAGCAAACAGGTGGTCTACAAGACATTCAGGATATGTCATCTCAATCCAGAATTGCTTTTCGCCACATATGGTTCTTTGCACAGGCCTCTGGGAAACAACAGGTAGCCTACAATTAAAAGCATACAGAAGCAAATGAATATACTTTCATGCCTTCTCTTATACACCGTACAATTCTTTTGCGTGTTTCAGAGGGACTTGCATTGAGAATAGACAGCTTTGCCTGTCATTAGTAACCCTCTCCTAATCTGTTCTCTGTAATAGCTTCGTGAAAACGTGACGTCATTTGAATGCGAAATCGGCATCGTTTCTGTTCGGCGAGACGACTGATGAAGGCATTTTATCACACGCGCTTTACTTGATTGCAGTGGCGCCTTCTAATGATGTGCACACCAAGAGAAGTATCTCGCTCGCCGTGCGCTGCATCGCAATGCTGCAGCTCTTTTAGGAGCCCATTGAGAAAGGCACAGTGATTTATGTGTGTGGAAAGCCCAGAGTGTCCAGCAGTATGCGGGTGCACCTCCAAATGCGCCCTTTAGTACCGACCAAGAAGTGCCAGGAGACGGCATAGGCCAGCTTTGAAGTTGGTTCCAGCATAGAGATTGATGATTAGCTAATTATCAAAACATTAGTACATTAGTATGGTTAGCTTTGGTCCTTGAGGAATTTTCAACATGGTTCCTATCTCGCCACCTAGTGGCTGCGATGCTCTCCCCAAACTTGTACTGTTGGGGTATTCAAAGTTTTTCAGGTTAAGATGCCTTGGTAGATCGTGAAAGCCATTACTACATATATTTTTAAATATTATTTATAAATAAATTAATAAATTATATGTCAATTATTGTTTGATCTCAATTTTTTTGTGAAGTAAAATGGAAATTTTATGTATAATACATTTAAAAATGTAACCATATATATATATTTAAATTTCACAAAAATTGTCAAACAATAATTGGCAGACCCCCTGCCGCACCAACTGCAGACCCCCTGTTGTAGACCCCTGTTCTAGTTTGCTCTTTGCACATCAAAATGCTTTTTGAAGGATATTTGCTTCATCTTGTGTTTCAGCCGTGTAGTGATGCCTTCAATATATGGCATGTAATATAATTTTTTTCCCTCAGATGCACATTTTCAGATGTCTAATTGGTTGGGAGCTCAGTATAAATCTTGCAGTACCTGTTTCATTCGAATGAAGTCTACTCACCACCATTTATGTTCAGAACAGATGTAGAGTGTGGACTAGATTTTGTCTGCGACAGTATTATTGGTGTGGATCGCCCTCATTCTCAGGAAGATTTGACATATTGAGAGCACGTCTGGGGCTCTTAGGGGATATCACAATACTCTCCACTGACAGTATGTGTTTTCGGTCTGGCTGAAGCTTCTTTGTAATGTAGGTTGCGTGTATGACATTTATTGCGCAACTGAAGAGAATAGACGAAGAGAATATCAAAGCTGGTCAGGGAATCAAATCATTATCCCTTTCCTCTGCATAGTCATGGTTAGTTACATGTTAAACTCTAAAGCCAGAGGAAATTGTAGAATATAATCCTGAGTGTTGCATAGCAGGTGGGACAGATGGGTAGTGCTATTTTGTTGGTCTATTTCTGGACCAAACTGCTATGGCCCCCATCCCAAGAACATGGTGATAATGAGATGTGCTAGCATGGAGAATATCCTTAATAGCGATGCTTAAGCTCTCTCTCTCTCTCTGTCCTTCTTTGTAGTCCTACAATATAAAATAGAGGCAATGAGGAGTGATGCTTGTAAAGGTCTTGTAATTACAAGCAGTGCATTGAGATGTGTTTGTTTTGATTGGATGGCTGTATTGTGCCTGCTCAGATGTTGGAACAGATAATGAAAAGTTGAAATGCTAGATATAGAAGGCTTTTCTGAAGATGATTAGGTGATTAGTTTTAGGCTGGGGTTATTATTGTGGTATTAGCAGAATAATTCCTTATGTTATAGTGGAAATGTTCTCAATTAACTGGCACATTGTGCAACATTCCGAGTTGTTGAGAGAGTTGAGATAGGTGTTGTTAGAAGCATAATATCTGTAATTGGTGTCTCCTTAAGACGCCCGATATTGTGCATACGTTTATGTGTGCACAGAAATGCACCTTTTATTCCCAATGGACTCAAGAAGTTTCATTATTTTATGTAAGGGCACGAGTAATTAAGCTGACATGACCCTACTTTCGTTTCTTTCAATTGATGAAAGGAGTAATTGTATTGAAAGGCCAGCGAAAGTGTAACAAAATAAAGGTTGTCCTCTAGGGTGCCGCTTGCAACATTTGCATTTCTTACTCTGGAATTTGTCCCAGACCCATTAGGGAACTCTTGATCTTTTACACTTCTAAATCACTAATCTGTGGTTTAGTGAAACCCAGCAAAGATAATTTGGATGTTTGAATGGATTCTGGGCAATGATATTGGTGTTTTTCAGTTTCCCTCTCATAGTTTTTAACTTAATTGTCCATTATCTCAAAGATGTGATGTCACGTGCATCATGGACAAAAATGTAAAAAAATAAAAATAAGAAAAAGGAAAAAAAGCCATCTTTTATTTGAAAGAACTAATATGAATAACTATAAGAACTTCTTTATTCTTTATAATTTTCATCTTTAAAAATGTACGGTATGTATATACACACACACACACACACACACACACACACACACAC
>NW_015650363.1:540284-568588 GCF_001515625.1 Sinocyclocheilus rhinocerous
GTGGGGACATCCCATAGGCGTAATGGTTTTTCTACTGTACAGACCGTATATTATATTGGCCTACACCAACCCTACCCCTCACAGGCAACTTTGTGCTATTTCAGATTTTCAGTACACTCCATTCTGTGTGATTTATATTTGAGGCCTGTAAGACTTTTTAAAATGCTATTAGAAGTCTGTTATGCGCACCACATTTATTTGATCAAAAATACAGTAAAAACAGCAATATTGTGAAATATTATTATTACCTTTTAAAATTTTCTGATTTTTATATAAAAACAATTTTCTGTTTTTATATATTTTAAAATATAATTTATTTCTATGATGGCAAGTTTATTTTATTTGTACAGCGCTTTTCACGATACAAATCATTGCAAAGCAACTTTACAGCAAATTAAGTTTCTACAATATTTAGTGGTAGCTTATCAGTGGTGACTGTCAGTCAATGTACATATGTCAGAAATGTACGGAAAAATCAATTAAAGATGTAATCAAACAGACCATGAACACTATTAACAGCAATTATTATTTGATGCAATTAAACTTATAGCAAAATGTGGTAGTTCTGTATGTTGTTTCAGGGTTGGCATCATCTGAGGTCCCACGAGGGGTGGGCACCCGCTCTTCTCAGCCGTTCTGCATTTTGGACTACCTGTAGCTTGTTTATTGAAGATGCAGGACAACCACCTAGCAGTGCATTACAATAGTCCAGTCTAGAGGTCATGAATGCATGAACTAGCTTTTCTGCATCAGAAACAGGTAACATGTTTCGTAACTTGGCAATGTTTCTAAGATGGAAGAATGCTGTTTTTGTGACATGGGAAATATGATTTTCAAAAGACAAGTTGCTATCTAATATAACACCCAGATTTTTGACTGTAGAGGAAGTAACAGTACATCTGTCTAGTTGCAAATTGTAATCCACGAGATTCTGTGTACTGTCTTTTGGTCCAATAAGTAATATCTCTGTCTTATCCGAGTTTAATAGGAGAAAATTATTGGTCATCCAATCTTTTACATTTTTAACACATTCTGTTAGCTTAGATAATTTAGAAGTTTCATCTGGTCTTGTTGAGATATATAGTTGAGTATCATCGGCGTAACAGTGGAAACTAATCCTGTATTTTCTAATAATATTACCAAGGGGCAACATGTATATTGAAAATAGCAGAGGACCTAGGACAGATCCTTGTGGCACTCCATATTTTGCTGGTGATAATTGAGATGACTCCCCATTTAAATGAACAAGGTGGTAGCGATCGGACAGGTAGGATCTAAACCATCTTAAAGCCTGCCCTTGAATACCTGTATAGTTTTGTAATCGATCTATGAGTATGTCATGATCTATAGTGTCGAACGCAGCACTAAGATCAAGTAAAACTAGCAATGAGATACAGCCTTGGTCTGACGCAAGAAGCAAGTCATTTGTAATTTTAACAAGTGCAGTAAAACTGATTTATTTTAGCAGCCATTACGCCAGTCTTCAGTGTCACACGATCCTTCAGAAATCATTCTTATATGCTGATTTGGTGCTCAAGAAACATTTCTATTATCAATGTAACATATGCAATGTTTTTTTAAGATTTTCTGATTAATAAAAGCAGCATTTATTTGAAAGCTTTTGTAACATTAAAGAATTTTACTGTCACTTTTGATCAATTTAATTTCTTTAAAACAATCTTACTGACCCTTCTCTTTCCACTTGCCTTCCTTTGTGTGAATGGAAATAAACCTGGAGTCTTTAAATCCCCAAACATAATAATGTTAAACTTATTTCATTAAGGATGTTTGATGAATTTTATTTACAGTTCATGTGTGTGTGTGTCCTTATAAGATTTTCTGCATGCAGTTCTCATAAGATTAGAAAAAGTCATGAAGAATAAACCTGATGTTCAGTGTATTTTTGAGATTAGAGCATTGAGTTTTCTCAAACCCTAAAGAGAAACTTGAGGGCTAATGGGGAGTTATTATGTTAGCAAAACACACGAGGAGAAAGTTTGCTTGAATGTGTCTGTCTTTGTGTGCTCTTGTTTGTTTCAATCTTCCACATTACTTTGAAGTTTTGGGAGGATCTACCCGCTGTCATGAAATTTTGAGAACATGAGGGACGTGTTTTTCTTCTTTTGTCTCATTGAATTCATGACACCAAGACTTTGAGTGATTTCCTGTGTGTTTAGCACACAGGCTCCCAGTCGATTGCAATGCGGCGCTACGCTGAACATGTCAGTCAAGCCTTGCTTCGGGCGTTATGGTTTGTTACAGTGTTGCAATTACAATACATGCGCTTGAAAAGAGTGTTTCGCCTTACTAACGCTACTCGTTCGTCCATAATAAAACCATGCAAATGTGAGGCTTGTATTGTAATAATGTCAGCTGAACACAAAAACAACAAAAAAAGTATGGGTGGTTCCTGACTAACAAATGCGGTTACTCGTTTCATCTTTTCTAAGATTTATAAAACTCTTAGAATCTGTGCAGATAAAGTGAGACGTCAGTCTTCCTGTAAACAAGCATACTGTAATACCATGTAGCCACCTTTCAAGCACCACTCTAAAGGGAGTGAGTCCCCTTTGAGAACTTGTGTCTCTGATCATTGCTCGCACTTGCACAGGGAGCCTTGGGCCTCCTCCTTTGACTTTCCTCTCTCTGTAGCTTTCTATTTCTCTCTTTCTCCTCACCTGCTCGCTTGGTCCCCTTCAGTAGCTTTCTGGTCTCATCTGCTTCGAAAGCACACAAGTTAGGTTTTGGGGTTGCATTCCTAATGCAGTCAGTTCC
The DNA here is from genome assembly GCF_001515625.1 of Sinocyclocheilus rhinocerous. NCBI lineage: Eukaryota > Metazoa > Chordata > Actinopteri > Cypriniformes > Cyprinidae > Sinocyclocheilus > Sinocyclocheilus rhinocerous. Next base: position 543,060 of record NW_015650363.1, read on the forward strand.
CTGTAGGGGGCAGTAATGAGGCTGGATGTGTAAAATACAGTGCTGTCATATGCTTGTTTACTGTCATCGCATTGTGAATTACAGTCTTTTGCAGGTAGCCGGTTGCTGATGAAGAAAGCTCTCCATCTGTACTGCAGAGAATACATTTTTCTTTTCTCGCACATTTGATTTGATTGGTTTATCGTGACAAACTTTGTCTCATTTTTATCTTTCTCTATCCGTCTCTCTCTCGTGTGATTTAATTGGTGCACTTCTCCTTGTGCAAAAAAGAGGATGTCTTCTCAGTTGCATAGAATGGTATTGCCTTTTTTCTTTCTGTGTTAGAAGCCTGTTTTTGCCTCACTGTAAACAAAAAAGGCAACTATTATATGGATTTTAAAGAAATAGTCACATGGTGAGATATAAAGTCGTAATTATTAGAATAAAAAGTCACAATTATGAGAAATGGTCACAATTATGTGATATGAATCTGTGCGGAATGAAGTCTCAGTCACAGTTATAATAAATAAAGTCGTAATTATGGGAAATTATCGCATTTGTGTTATATAAAAATGCAATTGAGATAAAGTCTCAATTGTGAGATATAAAGTACTAATTATTCGAATAAAGTCACAGTTAAGAGAAATGGTCATAATTTCGAGATATAAAAATGTCATTCTGAGGTGTAAAGTGCCAATTGTAGGACAAAGTCCTAATTATTAGAAATAAAGTCGTGATTCTGAAAAATGAGCACAATTGTGAGATATAGAAATGTAATTGTGAGGTATAACGTGTTAATTTGTAATGCATTAAAAATGCAATTATGAGGTGTAAAGTTAAAATTGTGAGACAAAGTTCTAATTATTAGAAATAAATGGTTACAATTATGAGGAAAAAATGCAATTGTGATTAATAAAGTCACAGTTATGAGAAATAGTCGTATTTATTAGAAATGTTCACAACTGTTAACTGATTTAAAAATTGTGAAGTATAAAGTCATAATTATGAGAAATAAAGTCGCAATTATTAGAAATAAAGTAGCAATTGTGATATTTACAGATGCAGTTGTGAGGTACAAAGTCTCAATTGTGAAATATAAAGTCACAATTACAAGAAATGTTATGAATTATACAAGTTGTTTTTATACAAGTTGAATTATGCTGCAATACTTATGCAAATGCCTTATTCAATTACTCTGTTCTAAGCATAAGTCTTGTAAATCTTAAAAAATTAATCTTTAAATCCTCTTTGGAAAAAGCCTGCTCTAAATCATATGGATATTGTTGTTTAGTCTCACTAATTCCTCTGATTTTTCCTGACCCTGAAATGAAGCATCTGCCTTTGTTCTCCATAGAAGTCAATTCCCTACTTATGCCACTGTAGACCCTTGCCTCATTATTTTTGAGACCTCTGCTTAGGTCAATAAAGGTAACAAAATGACAACACTCTCACATAATGCCATTTTAACGATTGGAAACAGTAGCAGCTCCAAGGTAACTGCGTTTAGAGCAGGCCGAATAAGACGGAGAGATGCAATTTAGTTATGAGGATGTGATTGTGTCTTTCCGGTATTAAATCAGGTGTGTTTATCTGAAGCAAACAGGAAATGAAAATCGGGATGTAGAGCAACAACAACAGATAATGAAGTTGTTTAAAAGTGTAGTTGTTTTCTGCAGCGATGTCCTGTGTGTTTCTATAGTACCGAAGGCAGTGAAACCACTGTACATTCATGCTGAGAAAATCGAAGTCAGTTGGACGTTACTTCTAGACACTTCTGCTGGATAACAGGGCTTTGTTCCAATAGGCAAGACTGCATCAGCTTCAAGGCTCGGATCCCAGCCAGGGAAGTGCTGGGCTAAAACACTGATCTCAGGCTCTTGCTAGAGATTCTGCATTTTTGCTGCTTTGTAATGTTGCTCTTGGGACAACCTCCATTTCGATTTAATGCACCATGAAAAGAGGATAAACCCTTCCCTTTAGGGTAGGAGAGAGGAGGAAAAGTCATTGTGTTGTTTACTTTGAGGCGACCGTGTGGTAATATGATTCATCAGACTCAAACTTGGTCCCTAACTGCATCTGCTTTAATGTACTTATTGGCAACTTTAAGCTTCCTGTAACTTGTGTCAAACAGGGTTCCTCATCATCTGCTGGATAAAAGGGTGTATTGGAGGGACGGCTATTTGTGAGTGCTTAACATTGGATACGATTTAAGACTGACACTCAAACGCTGACTTTTTGCAATAATTGGGACTGTATTTGATGCATTACCGATGCAGGATCGATGAATGATTTAATGATTTGCTCCAAAAGAAGTGTTTTAAGAATGCAGAAACATCCAATATGAGATGTGCTTCTAGTTTTCATTTCAGCTTCTACTCAGTAAAAGCATTCTTCCACACATGATTTTAAAATAGCAGCATACTTACGGTTGCACATTTTATTTGATGATTATAGTGTGAGGCAAGAATCCAGCTTTACTTCAGCGTTGAATCAGTTGACATATGAAAGGTAGTACAAACAAAATGCATTTCACGTTAAGTTCGCAAAAACAATCACCAGCGCAACCCACTTAGTCATGCATTGTAGAATACTACTGTGATAATGCTATGTGAGTGTTTACACTGTATTCTACTGGCCAAAAATGACTGATTATTGATTAAAAATGTGGTAAAATCAGTAAGATATTACAATTTAAACTAGTAATTCATTCCTGTGATGATAAATCCAAATTTTCAGCAGCCTTTACTCCAGTCTTCTGTCACATGATCCTTCAGAAATCATTCTAATATGCTGATTTGGTGATCAAGAAACATTTCTTATTATCAGTGTTAAAAACAGTTGTGCTGCTTAATATTTTGCTGGAAACTGTTAACATTTTCAGGATTCTAATGAATACAAAATAAAAAAACAAACAAACAAAAATGATGAATAGAAACTTCAAAATAACAGCATTTATTTGAAATTGATTTCAAACTGATCCAAAAACAGTTTTGAACAGTAATGTATATTTGTTGTTTGGGCCAGTGTACCACACTTACGCCATTATTTGAGCCAATCTGGCTGTTTTTGCCAAAAAAACAAAGCCATATATACACCACATAAATACAATTTACACTTTCTGGGAAATCAACCTTCAGATTGCTTAATTATATTTATCTCTGCATATTAAACAAATAAAAAATGCCTGCTTTCTGTAACTTCCTCTATATTTCTGTCAGCAACTAAGGTGCTATTATCTTTCTGGATCTTTACCTTTAGCAGCTTTCTCACACTTTGACTCTCACCTCAGTTCTTCAGCTCATCTGACTTTCCTCTGTTGCTCTTGCTTTCATTACTTCATAAGCCTTAGCCATTTCCAAATGAGCCCCTCAGTAGTATGGGAGATCTCCTCTTTAACCCCTGCTCCCACCCCAGTTTCACAGCTTCAAACGGCTCCTTTGACCTACTCCATCATCCCCTTCTCATCCTCTTGGAGCCTTGAGTGTCCCTGTCATTTGTACTGTTTAATGCCGTGTGACCACCCAGTCAGGCCATCAGAGCTTTGGCTGGCTAGTTTTGATCTAATATTGATTTCCCATTGGTTTCCTTCATAACTCAATGCATGTTCCTTCATCTCTGTTCTTCTTTAACTCTTATGATCTTTGATCTGTGTGGAAATTCAGTGTCTTTAGAGGTTTGCCTTGGCTGGCAACCGAGAAACAGTTGTGTTGTGGCTAAGTGCTGCTGTGTTTATGTAATTCACACATGCAAAGCATTGCTTGTGAAGCGCTCGGATGACGTGGCGTAAGCAACGCCATATGGTCAATGAAGCGTAATGACCTAAATACACTTGCAATATTAATTTGTGTCCATATTGAATATTTTAGCTACTCAGAGATTTTACAACACCACACTTTTTCACCCAAGCTAAAAATGTCTCCAAGTAATTGTGCTGGTAAAAAGGAAAAATATAACGTCCCTACAGAGTTCAGGTCTATAAACCTTTTTTCCCATAGTGTTATAGTCTGATAATTGGCTTGTGCCACCAAACCGGTGCTATTATAAGGGTAATTTGAGAGCTGGGTAGACCAATCTAATGGAAGAGGAAGTGTTAGGAGAGAGGGGCTGAAAATGGGCAAACGGGGACGGAATGACACATTGCTTGTCTCTTGGAGCGAAATTAGCTGTTTTGTAGATTGTTTGATCTGCTTGCAGTGGACTGTCAGTCTGTCACACAGCCAGTCCGCTGTGCAGTTTACCATCATCAACTCAGCTCTCATTTAGAGAGTTTCCCCATTCTGCTCACATTCATGTCATCTGACAGGGAAATTGCTTTTCTTGTTATCGGATATCGCTCTTCACATGAAGCTCGGCATAGACACTCATGCTTAAAGAAATAAGCATTATTGAAAAAAATCCAGTGTGTTTATCAAAATGGGCTTTAAGATTATACTGGGGATTTTATTATAACTGTATGTTGCAATTATAGTGGCCAGAGGCAAAAAATGGAACATTTTGTCTTATCATTGTACAGTATAAATTATTTTGGGTATCATTTGAGATTACAGCATTCGCTCATGAAACTCCATCTACGATATTATGGATATGCATACAAATGATTGTGTAAAAGCTGTTCATGAAATATTTTCAAAGCTATTCTCTTGCTAGGACTCATGCTGTTTATATCTGGGGGTCAAGGTTTTGCTGGTTAGCATGGCCTCATTAGCTCCCGTTGCCGTAACTATACCATCTGGTTCAAAAAATTATTTTTCCATTTACAATCATTTAAAGGCAACTGTGTATTCTGATAGAAATAACATACATATATATTATTAATATTTCATTATAGTGCAGTAGATGTTTTATTATTTTGTATTTGGGAAGTCGTTATATAGACTATTTTACATCATAGATAGTCATTAAAGAAGGTTGTGGGACAGTGTATGCTTTTGTGGTGCCATCAGCCAGTCAGTAATCATTTTCCTGCAGCTCTAGAGTAATTAGACACATGGTATTTACAAGTGATTCTAAGTGTCATAGAGAATAAAAGAGGATGCTAACGGATAGCGTTCTCCAGATTTTGTAGATCTCTTTGTTTTATATCAGCAATAATATACATTTTGAAAACAGAAGTCTTAAATATTTGCTCTAACAACTGTTGCACCTGCAGGAGGATGTGGGCGTAATGTAATTTCCATATGGAATCGCAAGGGGAAAACAACAGATTGGAGACTGTCGCTGTTAGCGGTTGTTGCCCTTTCCAAAGCGTTGGCATTTTCGTCGGTCAGTTTGTCCCTTGTTTCCTCTGGTCAGTTCAACTTGTGCTACTTGTGTTTTTCTGTACAGCTGGGAGGACACTGATGTGGTCTGAACTCCCTTGAGAGAGTCTGATCACAGGCTTAAAATTGCTTTAGAGAAATCAAATAAGGCTGCTTCCTCATAGCAAAATGTACCGTCTGCTTCGCTTTTATTGGATAGTCAAAGTTTGTGGTCTCACCTCTTCCCACAATGACTCGTTGCATTGCATTGATTGCTGAATGCAGAGTTTTTGTCCGAGACTTTAAACAGGGAAACCCATTGGCTGATACAAAGCCTCGAAATACACTTTTTATTCACCGTCTGCATCGTAGAAGTTCCCCATCCCTTTGCCGTGTTCTCTGGCCACCCATCTTTCCACTGATAATTGGATCCTGGAAAAAGCTCAGTGAGAAACTACTTTACATAGCTTTCTAAATCAGAACATGGGATTCCAGTGCGCTTCAATACTGCATTTCAACACTGTGTGAGAGGATGAAATATTCATACCCCCAAAATGACTTTAATATGGGGATCTTTCTAGAAATGTGAGAGTAGAATTTGACCTAATCTGGCATTCATTTCATATCTAATCACATTTCAATGTATCTGTTCATCTAACCGATATCTGAGCTAAAAATGACATACTGTAGTTTAATAGTTCAAAAATTTTTATAGATCTTAACTATATTTAAATAGGTCTTTTAATCAGACATGAAAAACATCAGCTAGTTCAAGCTGTGTAGAGTAAAAGCACAGGATGCTTTGTTAAGACTGTAGCAGTTGCCTCGTAATCCCTTAGTGGAAATGGAAACTTGGAATTTTCTAGTAGTTCTAAGATCAAAAGTTTCCGTCGATCCAGTTTTGCACGATACAAATTCTGCTAAATGAATACTGTAGCTGAAATATTATCAAGACACTTGCAGTAGAGCTACTAATTAGCAAATCAAACTAAGCTACAGTGTTGATGCATAGCTAACAAAAAAGAAGCAGCACTACTACCTTAACTACATTTTCATTAGCTTGACAGTAGCTCAGCTTTTCCAATAACAAGCTACCTTATTCAAGAAGCAGCAATGTAGCGTATTGCTACGGTATGTCTCATTGAGTGAACTGAGGCAAACACACTTTTAAAACATCCTCTCTCTCAGACAGCATGTCAAGTTTGAAAGTCTATTTTTGCAACCCAGGCTCATTGGAAAAAAACATGTAAAGAAAGAAACCTTAACAAATGTTTTTTGCACATTTAACATTGCTTCTTTTATATTAGTGATGCTAAAGGAGCTTTCATATTTTCCCGAAACAGATAAACGTTAATCTGGCAACATATTATTAAATTGTTTGTTGTACATGTTCTCTAAATGAAATGTCCGGTGAGTGATGCTAAAAGTTTAATTCTCTATTGCATTTTAAAATAATGGTACCACCTACACTTAACTCTCCCCAAGCCTAATTGATAGTGTTAACAAAAGCAAACATGAGATACAATAAATAAATAAATAAATAAATTCTGAGGCAGCTTTGCCACTTCAGGTTGCGCTACCCAGCAAGTTTACTACATTAGAAAAGCCTTATATTGAGCTGGTTATGTGATGTAAACATCAAAATGTATTAGTTTACAAATCACAGGAGGAAACATGCAAAAATAAGTTTATTAGCTGCCTCTGTAATCATAATTTGTGTGAAAAAGAATAAAAGTTGTTGTTGTTTTACTACCACTAGAGTTCATTTTAGTTCTGGAAACTGCAGTGGATTGCATGTATAGGTATGTTCTTGGAGTTTTGTCAGGGCACATTTTTTCCAATAACCCAATGTTGCCAATTTGTTGCAGTCTACCATATTTTAAAAGACTGTTTTTTTTAAAAGTTTTTTAAAGTATAGTTACTGTATTAAATTTTTATTAGTAGATTGATAGCTAATTTTCCAAAGCAGTAGCTTAACTGTAACTGATACTTTAAATTGTGAGTAGCTTGTAGCTCAGCATGATTTGTTGTTGTAGCTCAGCAGTTTTAAAGTAGCTTCAAAGCTGAAAAAATTATTTGCGGTAACACTTTACTTAAAGCCTTTAAGTATAACACATTATAAAGGTATTCATAACGTACATTGTAATGCATTATATCTTTTTATAAATAATTGTAACTAAAGTTAAAATGCATTATAATATTTGAAGGTTTATTTGTCACGTGTTTTAATGCATTATGTGTAAATTAACGGACTAGTATTATAATGTATTATAACGATGGTTATAATTATTCCTAAGATCATACAATGCATAATAAGTTAAATTAAAACTACCTTTATAATGTATTATACATAAAGGCTTTAAGTAAAGTGTTACCTAATTTGCTTTACCAGCTTACTTCATGGTGCTCGTCTCCTGGTCTCCAGACAGGGTGAAAATTTCACAGCAATCAAAACTCAGTTAAAAATATTGTCACACGGTGACTTTGATGTTGTCAAATGTATTGATTTCCAAAGGAAATGTGTCACGAGAGAGACCTGGTGGGTTGTCATCTCTCTCGCTGTGATGTGCTGCTGTGCATTTCGATGTTGATGCTGAGCTTATGGGTACATTGTTTGATTTTCATACAAGGTGTGTGTTGGTCTGTTTGAGTAATAAAATGAGAGAGAGAGAGCAGTGCATTTTATAACGGCGCTGCAGTAAAAATGATTGTGCAGGTGCTCTGTTTGCAGGTATGCCTGGCTGCACTGCTCATCTTCTTTATTCCAGCTTTGAAATTGTGCTTGTTGACCAAGTAAATAAGGCCCAGTCATACACCATCCTTTTCCAGCTACCTTCAAAGATGATTGAGTGCCTGGTCTAATAGTCATTAACCTTTGGGGTTGTAACAAGTCTTCATTATCTCAGGTGTTATGTTCTCATAAAGGAAACACAATGATGCTTTTGCAAATCACCTGAGCTTAATGGTGGTATTACAGTAACAATAAATTACTTTGATTTGTGATTTGTCCTTTTAAAATGAAAGGAGTAAATAAATATTCAACCAAAAAACATTCTGCTTTCTGAACAGCAGGAGCATAAATCACTCACATAAATGTCACTGCTCTGATATAGATAAGCTTGGGAAGCCATATATATATATTTTGAGGAACTATAATATTATAAATATTTTAAAAATACATGCATTATTATTATTATTATGAAAGTAAAATGTAGAAGTAAAAAGGTCAAATATAGTATGTATACAGTATATGTAATATATGTAGTATATATGTAATATATTTTAATGTTGTTGTAGGAAGTCTCTTATAAAAAGTTATAACAGTTATATAGTGAAATATAAATTTTGTGCTGCTTAATATTTTTCTGGAAACTGTAAAACATTTTTTTGAGTCTTCGAATAATAGAAATTTCAAAACAACTGCATTTATTTTAGTAATTTTTGATCAATTTAGTGTATCAATTTAATGAATCCTTGCTAAATAAAACTCTTATATACATACACAAAAAAAATTGTTCTTCAGCGGTTCTTTGGGGTGGTTGAAGTGCTATATAGCACCGCTACCGTATAAAGAATCTGTTAAGCCCAGTATGGTTCTTCAGCGGTTCTTTGGGGTGGTTGAAGTGATATATAGCATCGCTACCGTATAAAGAATCTGTTAAGCCCAGTATGGTTCTTCAGCGGTTCTTTGGGGTGGTTGAAGTGCTATATAGCATCGCTACCTTATAAAGAATCTGTTAAGCCCAGTATGGTTCTTCAGTGGTTCTTTGGGGTGGTTGAAGTGCTATATAGCACCGCTACCGTATAAAGAATCTGTTGAACCCAGTATGGTTCTTCAGTGGTTCTTTGGGGTGGTTGAAGTGCTATATAGCACCGCTACCGTATAAATAATCTGTTAAGCCCAGTATGGTTCTTCAGCGGTTCTTTGGGGTGGTTGAAGTGCGATATTGCACCACTGCCATATAAAGAACCCGTTAAGCCCCTGTATAGTTCTTTCAAGGTTCTCTAACTCTCTCTTAGTCTCTTAGTTTAGTTGGGGAAAGGATTGAAAATGACATTAAAATACAGTGTACTTCCTGAAGATTATGTGGTTCTCAACCTTTTTGCCCTCAAGGCCCCCCTAGAAGGAAATATTCCAGGGACCCCACACTAGACTTTTTGACCTCAGAAAAGCATAAAAGTGATTCAAAACAGCTTTTGCCAATGTAGTAAATTCCCATTCATAGCAAACATATGAGAGTGGAGTAACATACCTAAAATCTAAGGAAGAGAATGGGGTTCTTCTTATAGTTCTACATAGCACCATTTGACAAAGGTGCTGTATAGCACCTTTAAAGATAGGTGCTATATAGCACTTAAAGTGGTTCCCCTATGATTACGAGCCAATGAACCACTTTTAGTGCTATTTAGCACCATTTTTTAGAGTATATATATATATATATATATATTTAAAGTAGATCAATCCCTTTATAATAAGCTAAACTGCCTGCACAGGAAGAGCTTGTTTGCAACACTTTCTGCCTCAGAACACAGTTGATGAAAACTATAACACTGAACAGCTACTCGCCACTTTATTTTGCCTATCTGACTGCAGCAAAATTATTTTGTTTACAAATGCTGTGTGCGAGTTGATTGCTATATATCTTTATATAGTTTGTGATGTTTCCTGTTTCTTAATGGGAGTACCTGATCTACAAGTACAAAACTGCAGTTCTCAAGGAAAACAATCTCAGGCGTCATTACTTCTCTAAGCACGCAGTAAAACATGTTATATATGAGGGTGAAATGAGTAGCTCAACTTCTGTCTTTGCGTCAATAACTGTATAAATCATAGTTGTAATGGTTAGCTAATTTGAGACGATTCTAGGAGTCTTGACGGGCTCCTACCTAAGTATGAAGAAATGCTTCTTTCTTCCTTCAAAGAATAAAGTTAATCAGGAAGACAAAGACAGGGTTTGATAAATGGAGAGAGCTAGAACGTAAACACAAGTCGAGCCATTTGTTTTTCTCCCTCAAATCAATTTCAGAAATGCCAAATGGACAGCTTTAGCAGGCCTCGGCTCTGAGACGCATCTCAAAAAAATATGAAAATAATACAGTCTGATGGAGCACCGAGAAAAAGCAAACAGACTGATTTAATTATGACATCGCCTGTGGTATCTGAGGGATGACGAGCACTAATGGCTGAGCCCGGCCTCGCACGACGTGTAATCTGGGACTTGTTTGTTTATCTTTTTTCCCTACTGAGGTGACGATCTACAGTAAGCATAGCACAGATTAATGAGATGTCATCTGATGAGATTGCCATGAGAAACCACCGGAGAGATCTGGATCTACAGTAGAGTGCACATGTTGAGTTAGTATTCTCTGTGATTTAGCTTCTGTGCCTTGAATTCTGACTGCTTTAGGGACCATGACAGGATGATGGGCTGAGGTCTTGTTCTTTGTAGTGACTGTCGAATAGGAATGTTGACCGTTATAAGAAACCAAAAGTATTTATGTGGCTAAAGGAATATCAGTATATTTATTTACAGGCTGTAGTACATGACAATACAGCACTAAATACACAAATATTTATGCTTCTTGAAAGCATTTTTGTATTAAGTGTTTGCCATGCATGAAACGATTGATGATTTCAGAAATTATGGGCAAATACACGTACATGTTGTCTGTAATGATATTCACAGATTAGCACATAGACATTAACTCAAATTAGGACTAAATACAAGTGATATTTTTAGCTGGTTACATACTAATTTTTCATCAAGGGATTTAACGCATTGAAACATATTTGCCTGTAAATTTTTTACACTAAATAGCACACAATTCAATTGAATCCTTTTCACTATTGTCACAAAAACAACTTTTTCTGTCACATTGATCTAAAAGTGTCTCTTTAGGGTAAGTTAATTATGCAGAGAACACAATCTTGCCATGGAAACTTACATTTTTACGTCTTCTTTTTCATTCTGTTGAGTAAATTATTCTTACCCAAAAAATTAACATGTAATATACGACTATGACACCTAATAAGTGGGTGTGCGAAATTCAGGCAGCCTGTCAAAACCTGAGTTAATATATGATATGAAGTTAATGTAAGTTAGAAGTGAGTTTTGGAGTTGTCTCTTTGCTGTCAAGAGAAATAAAATGCATAGTTGTTTCCCAATTATTTTATCCAGATGTTTATCTTCAATTTGCTGAAAATAAGGAACAATGCGTGCACATGCGTTGCAGATGAAAGCATAACATTCTCAGTGACAGATTAGTGACAACATGTTACAAATAACTGCCTTGAAATGCTCGTCTTTGCCATCAGAGTTTATTTGTTTACAATTTCTTCTCATCTGAATGATGAAATGTTGAATGACTAATGTTGTTTGTAAGAAAAGAGAAAGTGCTTTTGATTTTCATGATGGACAAGCTGTTTTTGTTTTACTTTTTTTATTTTCAAAAATACAAGGAAGGACAGAAAAAAAAGTTTCTACAATCTAAATGTCAAACCCACAATATTCAAATCCAAATAACCTCAAAATTTATTGGAAAGTTGGAAAGTACACTGCTAGTCAAAAGTTTGGGGACGGTAAGTTAATGATTTATTTATTGATTGAAAGAAGTCATTATAATATTTTGAAATATTTATACAAATTAAAATTATTTTTAATATACACTGACCAAAATTATAAACGCAACACTTTTGTTTTTGCCCCCATTTTTCATGAGCTGAACTCAAAGATCTAAGACTTTTTCTATGTACACAAAAGGCCTATTTCTCTCAAATATTGTTCACAAATCTGTCTAAATCTGTGTTAGTGAGCAAGTGTTGCGTTTATAATTTTGTTCAGTGTATTTTAACAAATTCCTCTGATAGCACAAGCTGAATTTTAGCAGCTATTACTCCAGTCTTCTGTGTCACATGATCGTTCAGAAATCCTTCTAATATGTTGATTTTATGTTGATTTTGTGCTCAAGGAACATTTTTTGAAAATAGTTGTGCTGCTTAATGTTTTTGTGGAAACATTTTTACAGGATTCTTTGATAAATCGAAAGTTCAGAAGAACAACATTTATTTGAAATTGAAATCTTTTGTAACATATGTCTTTACTGTCACTTTTTATAAATTTAATGCATCCATTCTAAAAAAAAAAGTATTACTGAAACTAAACTTTTGAATGGTATATAGCTTTTTTTAATTTAATTTTATTTTATTGTTTGCCACAACTTGTCACATATCAAAACAAAACCACCTGACACGTGCAGAAATCACAATTTATCCTTCACAGACTGATGGTAAACGGAAATATACAAGCTTTGGCAAGGGCCACTGCTGCATCATCAGAAGAGATTTCCACCATAAGATGTGTGTGTCCGCGTTGAGCTGATTCAGAGAGAAACAAAACTCTGGCGATTATCTCGCAGCTGTCACCCAGAGGGCTCATCTCAGCCCACCACGCGCCTGCGTGAAGCTCAGGTCCGGCTCTCTTGGCCTCGTGTACTTTGATTCACCCGAGACGTCAACGAGACATGACCTCTAGCGTGCTCTCTGTCGCTCACTGCTGTCCTACAGCAAAGCTACACGAGGACCGCAGATTTACACCAGCACTGTGCTAGTCTAACTCTGCTTCATTTGATTAAAGTCTTGGCATAGGAACAAAAGGAGAGCAGATTACTCTATTGATCCAGAGAAGCTCAACTGCTTTGGAAGGAATAGCATAGTTCAAATACAAAACTCTATATTTTGTATTCATGTGTAATGGATTTGCATTATGTGAAGAGTAGTTGAAGAATGATATGTAGCACTTAATTTCACGTCTGCATACACATGTGCTCATTTTAACCCTCCCACATTTTTCTTTCTTTGATTTTCCTTCCCGCCCTGAGTAGGTGCTGAAAGCTTGGTGGAATTGTATTGAATTCTATTCTGGTCAGAGGAACGCAAGGACATTGTTTGCGGCATGAGCGATGCTGATGTGGATTGAGTGTTGGCGTGTAGGTGGCAGTGCACCGACTGCGAGCCCCAGCCATGGGGAATGATTTCTCTGTGCTTTCTTTCACTCATCATAAGGAAGACAGCGCTCAGATCCTCTCCTTTTGTGATGCAGATGCAGTTTTGTCTGAAAATATGCTGCTTATAGTGTCCTTGAGCGCCTCGGAAGGTCTTTTGTGAAGCAATCGCTTTGGAGCCGACCTTGATATTAATGAAAATCAGAACTCCTTAAATGCTATCATATTTCGAACGATTTAGGTGGACACACAGATGCATTAGAATGCATTTTATAAGACATTTTCTCTCTTTTTTTAAACTGGTTTTATTGCAGCCATCAGCCTTTATTTGTTTTCGTGACCGAAATATCATCACGGTGTTGATGTATAATTAGTGATTTTATTGTCGGATGCCCAGGACTGTAGTTAATGACATTTTTGCTCTTTATTTACTGCAGTTGTAAAATGACAGTTATCTGTGGCACTGCAGTAAATCCAATAACATAAATGGTTGACTTTACAACAGTTGCTTATTGGTTTGTCACAGTGTAATGTTAATTTGTAGGGCGAAGTTCTTTAATTCTCCTCGTGTTTTGCTAGCATTTCTTTGGCCGGCACGACTGGTCATCATATTCGGTTTGATTTTAATCCTGACTTTTGCTGAATGAATAATGAGTTTCTCTTGGAGAGCCGCTGAAGGTCAAGTGATCATATGTTTAACGTGTTTTCAGGGTTAATTAGAATATTCATGTTGAAAACTAGGAAATGGAGAATGAGTCATGATGTGACATGTAATTCCAAAGGTCTTTGCATGTTTGTTTCCTAGACTTGCTGGTATGAATATCTGCTCATCGCATTTCGCATCGCAACACTCATTGAAAATCACTTGGAGGGTGAAATTAAAGTGCCATGTGTAGAACCTACCTGCTAGTAGAGCAGTGGAGGAACAGGAAGTCCCTTTCAAGAGTTTCTCCAGGGGGTCTTACGATTCTCTAGAGTAGCCATGTTGTAAAGGACAGGTGTGAAATTGCTGTGCCTTGGCTGAGGACTTCCCCCACACTTCCTTTAAGACACTGTAGCGCCATCCTACTGTCCTCTGACTTAATTTACATATCTTATAGAAAACATATAAAAAAAGATTCACTGCCTGCCACACCATCATAAAAAGCAATTTCAGCCAAGTAGCTGAACCAAAGTGGATATTCTTGACTTCCTCCCAAGAAGTCAGTGCATATGGAGCAATACGCCTCGAAAGGGAAGAGACAGAATGTTTATGTAGGTATTTTATAGGTTGCGATATAAAGAGGCATGTGATTGTGCACAGTGTTTTATTTTTAGGTATGCATACAGAGGCAGTGCATATTGATATACGTTATATAATCCAAGCAGAGAGGCAAACTGTAGTCGAGATTGAACAATCACAGAAGAGAGCAGTGAATTCTAATGAAAGCCATGAAAATGGTTGCCTTTTAATATAGTGAGTCTGGACTTTCACATATACTACATAGAATTATTGTGCAAAAACAATCATATTCTTTTCTTGTTTTCCAGGACAACATCTAAACATACTAAGCCTTACTTAATTTAGTGAGGATTATGCTTGAAACATGGAAAAATTAAACAAGATGCACTTCATCTTCTTCCATTTTTCCATACGTTTCAAACTTTATATGTTTAGGTTTTGCAGTTTTGCTTCTATTGTGAATTCGTCTTTGTAATAAATATCTTTTTGATAAGATATCCGAGTATGATATGTGTGTGTATAATGCAATATACAATGTATTTGTGTGTTTTATATACATTTATTAGTCTGAATATGAACTGAACAGGAAGTTTAATTGTGATGATAGGAATAGGAATTTGCCATTCAAAGAAGTTCAACACAGGTAATGCATTCTGGGAAATGAAGTGTTCTTTTATCTCTTTTTTTAAACTTTCAAAGAATGCTTTGTCAATCCAACATTCTTACTTTTTATTGACAAGCTTTGCTTTTCTAGTTAAAATTGCTGTTAATTTCATTGAATGTTAATTCATTTGAATTCTTCCTTCCATTTAAAATCAAGCTACAATTCTGCATCCTGTTCACATCAAATTCAAATGAAGGAATTCAGAATTTAAATGGTGTTCTTAATTCAGTTTTGAATGGTGCGCAACCCTGTTGTATTATATATGTATGTGTGTTCTCGTCTTCTCTAGGATTAACATATCTCATAATACTACAGAAGGCTGTACTACAGTCCCTGCTCATATTTTCTCCTCCTGTGGAATGATTTCCTGTTGTCCTCCCCCATGCCTACCTCATATCTCATTGGTGTGGAAGCCGAGACTAAATGAAAATAAATGAAAAATGAGAAAACATGTAATACCTCCTCATCAGAGGCGGTGTTTTCATATATGTGCTTTGGTCGAGAGTTTTTCAATTTTCTTAATTCGCTGTTAGGCCAAACGGAGCCCTCCGACAGAGGTTACAGCGTGGGATTGTGAAATGACAGACAGGAGGAGGTGGAAGACACCTGGGTCGCACTCTTGAGAGGACTTAAATTCAGCCACATTAAAAACATGTTCCCGCCCTGAAGATATGCTCCCTCGGATGGAAATTCGCATTCGAGTGCCTCGGTGGTGACCTCGCTGAATCTCATTGGTCTTTTCTTCTAACCTCAGGAAAAGGATATTCATGTCCTGCTCGAAATGTCGAAAATGCTTATTTATTTATCACGAACGTCTTGACTTCTGATGCTTATGATTTATTAAGACCTTGGTCTATGACCAATACTGTTATATCAGCTTCAAACACCCAATCAGTCAGTTTTGGGAGATTTCCTCAGTGTTCGTCTGATCTCGCTCCTCAGAGTGTATAAGAGCTGTTGAAGGTTAATGAGGAGCACTGGGGCGAAGAGTTTTTCCAGCGGCTGTAGCCAGCAGTTTCCCAGCAGCATATGCTCTCTTCTCAGCCTTGGCGACATGGTGAGAGGCTCCAGGCGTGGAAATCTCACTGTCTTACATAATGCATGGCAAGAGATTTTGCGAGTAAACGGGTAGTGAATTTTTGATCACAGACCAATTGTACAGGCCTTTGCCTTTCTGAAGGAACAAATGCTGGTCAAGTGGCTAAAGAGTTTTAAGGATTAACTCCATGTATCACAGGTCCTGAAGCTCCAGCGGTTGTTGCATAATTGAAAAGCGGCTTGCGCTTGCTGTCTAACTGTTTTGTATTGACAAGCGTCCAGATAGGGGAAGATTAAGCAGCGATATCAGGAGAGATCGGATCTCTGCAAACCGCTGATATTTGTGAAATATCTCTATTATACTCAAACTCTGCTTTTCATGGATTGTCACACAGAGTCTGCGCAGTAAGAAAACACACAAATACACAGACTAAATCCCACCTTATATTTGTATTACCCAGTAATACCAATCGCTCAGATCCCTTTTGATCGTGGATTACTCGCAAAATCTCCTCTTCTCTATGAATCAAAGAATGCAGCAGATCAAAACAGATATTAGAGACTGCATCTCTGACCTTTTCCTGGGAATGTGGTTTACATGAAATGAGATGTGATCACAGTATAATCACGTTCTGTTTTAAGCAGCATTCTGTTCTCTTAAAAGGCACAGATGTACCCTTTGGTGCAGGTGCTGTTAAGTGTACTACGTGTTTGGTTTGGCTGATTAATCATGTGACAATTTTGAATGATTTTTTTCTGCAGATTAACTAAATAAATGTTAACTGAAAGATTGAACTGTCTTCAAAATAAGAATGTTAAAAAATTTTTAATTTTTAAGTGATAACTTATAGGACTTGACTTACTTTCTTCTGTGAAACCCAAAGAAGGTATTTTGAGAAATGTCTCAGTGTTGGTTGATTACCAACATTCTTCAAAATATCTTCTTTTGTGTTCTGAAGAAGAACGTAAATCATGCAGGTTTGGAATGACAGGAAGGTGAGTAAATGATGACAAAAAAACTGGAACATTTTAATTTTTAAGTGAACTGCTGTATCTATTTAATCCATATAATGTGACAACATGCCCCACTATTGAACAGCATTTTTTTTTTCTTCCTAGGCAGCAACTTTGGTTGCTCATTACAAAATTGCCTTTCAAATATCTTGAAGTATCTGTGAAGTATTCACTGTCACAACTTAAAATGTCACAACTTGTCATTGATGCACTAATTCCCAGTAAATTTCTTTGTTTCACAGCTGACTTTAAATCTCAGATGATTAACTTACACAGATTATTTTTGTTTTGTATACTTACTGTATATGTGTAGGGCATCTGCTCCATCTTGATATTCCATTTCAACCATTAAATGCATTCATTACTTGAATGCAGTCTAATCAACACTTCTCAAATCAAGTAAAAATCAAGTACTTATGCACTCACAAAATATGTGTTATTTTTCAGACCCCAAAATATCCATTAACCTACACCACATTTTAAAATTTGATATGATTTCATATTTGGCTCATTTTGTATAGTCTGACCGTACCTAGAATAACCCCTTCAGGGGGTAGAAACACCCACCTGATTCTTGCAGGGTTGTGTGGGGAAATGTGAGACGTTTATATCTACCTGACCTTCATACTCTCATTGGGAGCCACACTGCAAATGACAAGAGTCCTCATTGTAAGAACAAGGAGAGGAAATGGAAGGAGTAAGAGGGAAGAATGAAGAGAGCACACAGTGGGAAATCAGACGGTGGACGAAAGGTGCTAGAACGAAGGTTGAGTGTTGGGAGGGGGAATTCACGCCAGGCATTTTGTCACATTATTTAAAAATTTACAGCCTTTTCAATGCTCAAAGGTACCTTATCTGAATTCCTAGTTCTTAAAGGGATAGTTCCCCTAAAAATGTAAATTCTGTCATCATTTACTCACCTTCTTAATGTTCCAAACCTGTATGACTTTCTGCTGTCGAATGCAAAAGGAGATGTTTTGAAGAACCATTAACTTTCTTTGTATAGAAGTTAAAAAAATTGTAGAAGAAGACGAAAGAAAGTCACTTTAAGAACTAGCTACAAAGTCTTGGTCTTGGTTGTTACAAAAAAAAGCACTTCTGGATGTTTGTTGATTTGCTAGTGACCCTCTTTAGAGACAGACAACTTTAGGTACATTTTCCGTGACACTTTAATGTGTTCTGCCATATATTTTTACGAGGATCTACCCAAGGCTAGGTGATAAACTCTCTGTCTCAAGGACATCCAGACTCAAGAGACAATAAGTAATAGCATCTAGGTGGAGTACTCTTTGTTGAGCGGTCTCGCCTTGCTTTAACATGTTATTATGCCGGCTATTTCAGCCCCAAGAATAAGGCATGGAGTTTGATCTACAGCAGTAACTCAAATGCAGCTGGTGTGGCTGATACGAGAAGCTCTTCTCCGTAAGTAATGACAACATAAAGAAAATTTACCACCCTGCCACTCAGCCCTGGAGTAGGGCTGTGATATACGGACAACATGCCAATGCTATTCCGTCCAAACGCGAGAGCTTGTGAATTACAGAGAAACAGTGCGAGTGGGAGGGGTCGAGCAGTTTGATTTGGGGAAGAATCAGCGGGCTTGGGCTCAGAGGTCAAGGGGAAGCATTGTGTTGGGTTTAGATTTTGTGGACATGTCCATATGTTGTTTTGCATTGCTATCAGGAGCACGTCTGGTATTTGGCTGATGGGCAAAGTTTTTGTTTTCTGATAATGATGTATTTTGGCTCTAGTCTACCTGTAAGGTTGCAAACTTTGCAGTGTTTTCTATGTAGTCATCTGTGTGTTAAACTTCCAGGGTCAATGGAGACATAAAAACAGCAGTTAACCGCTCAGGCCATGTGAATGATCCCAGCAGTGATATAGGATGTAATGTGTTGTTAGGAGTAATAGGGAAGCTGCATTTTATAGGCATTCACCAATCAAATGTCTGCTCTCCACTGTGATAATGGTGACAGTGTCACAACATTGCAGTACCATTGGGTTGTACAAAATGTACTGAGAAGATGTCTTGATGACCCAAGACATAAGCAGTTTATGTCGATTTTTTAATATATATTTCATAAATATATTATACTGTACCTGCAAAGCAGATCAGATGATTTTCCATTTGATATATCATCTCCATTCTCTTCTAAATTTTCTTTCTTTCTTTTTCTTTCTTTCTTTCTTTCTCTCTCTCTCTCTCTCTCTCTCTCTCTCTCTCTCTCTCTCTCTCTCTATCTATCTATCTATCTATCTATCTATCTATCTCTCTCTCTCTCTCTCTCTCTTTCTCTTTTTTAATTCATGATTTAAATGAGGGTTCATAGTTTAGATTTTTTATGTCCATTTCTTGTCTTTTTAATTTAGCTGAGTTTTCATTTATTACGTCTTTTTTTTATTTTTAGATTAGTTAAATTTTTCTGAGTTCTCTTTTCAGTTGATAAATTATCAATTCATTTAATTTCTGTTTTAGTTTTTCATGACTACAGAATTTAATGCACAAACTGGTATCATTTGAAATGTTTAACAGCATTAAATATCTCAGCAAAGTCTAGTTGCTATTGTTTAATGCAGACAAGTTGTAAAAATATACGCCATGTATCAAAACGTAAAACGTCTCCATTTATTAACTATGTATTTTAATTTAGTTGGTTTCCCCATTTATTTATTTGTTTGTGGTTAATGGTTAATTACTGGTTAATTAATTATTTTGCTGTTACTTGCTGTTTACTTCATTTTTGTTAAAAAATCTCTTTGGCCATATCTCACTGTAACTTTAGTGTTCTGGTAGTCTAGAGAATTCTGTGGCATTGTGTAGTCCGATAACTCCCTTTTTAGCTTATATAATGAGTTCCCTGTGTTATAACTGTTCTCTGCTTCTCCCTGTAGTGATGTTTATTTAATATTGCATTGCTGTAGGCTTCTCTTGATCGTCTGCAGCCAGAGGGACCGTCAATAGAAAGTTCAATGGAAAACATCCCTCTGCTTACATTACCATTTAATAGGATGTGATCTGCTTGGACCTTGATTAAGTCCCTGTCTTGAGCATAGAGCATAGAGATGTACAACGGGTAGATGTAGCTCATACAAGCGTACTGTGCGAGATGTTAATAATTGAGAAGGCATCTGTTCCAATTAATATGCCCCTTCATATCAAACCCCTATTGAAATTTCCAAAACTGGGTCACAATCCTCTATAGCATGATGGGATGAAATGAATCGCCTTCTTTATATCATTACATTTTAACATTGCAGAATCTTACTAATTTCTCCACAGGCTTTAGGAGGGGGTCCCCTGGGTATTCGGCACAACCAAATTTAAAGTCGCTAGTGTGGATATGGATATGTGGAATGCAGCTCTACACGCTGGCTTGCTTTGAATGATGAGGCAGATATTTATAATGTCTTTGTTATACAGGAACCTCATTAACCTCATATTACGTTGATAGATGCTTTAACAGATTCTTAGCACTGTTTGGAATGCAGGAAAGTGGGCTTGATTTGTAAAATCCCTCTGTGGCCGTGATGTAGAGCACATTTCTCGTGCAGAATATTAAATTGCGAGATTCTTCCACATGTTTCTCACTCTCAATTGTCTGCTGCAGGCCAAAGAATGTGCAATTCCCTGGATTACTGGCAGAAGCATCAGCGCTTTCTGAATCTGACATTACACATGCTAAATATGTGCAGTTTGCCAGGCTTATGCAACACAGTGAACATGTTTGCTCTTTACAACGCAGTGCAAATACATTCAGTGCTAGGGAGGGATATAGGAATAATTTCCGAGTATTAGTTACTCTAATGAAGATCATGTCTGGTCCTGACGCTCTGCCAGCGCTTTACAGCGAGACTTAGTTGTTGCGATCCATGTGCACCATTTGATCTCGAGCTGGATATGATTAAAGCAAGTTGGGAGACCTCAGAGAGGAAGGCTGAGAGACCAAGGGCAGTCTGGCTCCATCTGTTTAATAGAGAATCTTTAAGGAGTGCTGCACCGTATGTGTAAATCTCACCATGCTAACAGTGTCGGATAAAAGGCATGAGCCAACACCATTTAGAGGTGAGATACTCAGCAGTATTCTATCATGCCTGTCAATGGCACATAGAGCTTTTATTCGGAGGTTTGGCAATTCACTCCCACCTGAGCTGAGAACAACCCAGCTCTGGTGGGTTCTGCTTTCAGAGGAGCACAAAACATTCTGACTTTCTTTTATCCTCCCTCGTTTTTTCCGAGCGACATGACATTTCCCATATATCGCAGATGTATTGCGCCACAGATATGTGCTCGCTGCAAAACACGTCAACTTGTTATTGAAAGTCAGAAAAGGGTGTTTAAAGGTGTGCGGGAGCTCTGCGATTTGATTATTGCATTTATATTTGTTTATTCATAGATGCGCAT
The DNA here is from genome assembly GCF_001515625.1 of Sinocyclocheilus rhinocerous. Classification (NCBI taxonomy): domain Eukaryota; kingdom Metazoa; phylum Chordata; class Actinopteri; order Cypriniformes; family Cyprinidae; genus Sinocyclocheilus; species Sinocyclocheilus rhinocerous. The sequence goes on from NW_015650363.1 coordinate 564,617, forward strand.
CAAGAAATAACCCCTTCTGCGAGCGGCCTGACTGACATTTTGTGGAGTCGTAAATAGAGAGTGGTAAAGACTAAAATATGGTGCTACAACCCACAGTGTGTTCATTATTGAACACTTCTGGCATGTGGCTTTCAGGCATTTCCGTGGAAGGATGAACTCTGCCCTGATAGCTCACTTTAGCAAAAGCAGCCTCAGGTTCTTTGGGCAAAGTCAGAGCTTTAAGCTTTTTGTGTACGTTCACAGGGTCTGACACCTGGTGTGTTTTGTGGTTTGTGTGCTGTAATTTTCCTCTGTATGAGCACTTTTGCAAATCTTGTTTAATCCAAAAAAAGAGTGAGGAAACCAAACCAACTGTGACGAGTGGGGCGGGGCCGAGAGCCGTGGGATTGGAGCGAGGCCGGTGGAGTAAATGATAATGAGCGACACCTGCGCCACTCACCGGTCTCGAGTCCCACAGAGGAGCTCCGGAAGGATAAAAGGAGGAGCGACGATAGTGAAGGACGGGAGAGGACCAGGCCTGGACTATTTATGTTGTTGTTTTATTATGTTTTATGCGGCAGTCGTCTGTGAGGGGCTGCCACTTTTACTTTCGTTTTGTGTTTATTTATTAAAGATTTTTGTTTAAATGTTCGCCGGTTCCTCATATGTACAGTCCTCCTCATATGTAATGTTGAAAAGTCTGATTTATTTTAGTGAATCGGTTTATTCTATACAGCCCTCTTCTTTCTCCTATGTAGTGATTAAAAAGTGAATTATTCTGTAAATCAGTTTGTCCTACACGACCCTGTCATGTAGTGCTGGGATGTCTGGCTCATTCTAGAGAATTGGTTTGTCCTAAATGTTTCTCTCTTTCTTATACATAGCTCTGAGAAGTCGTATTGTTTGTAAAGTCATACTGACTGTATAGAATTTCATTCTATACAGTGCTCTTCACTTTGTTTTGTAGTGTTAAAACGTTTATTCATTCTAGTGAATCGATTTGTTCGGTTTTCTTGTAGTAGATTGAAAAAGGATTAAAGTCATGCCATTTTAGTTATTTTTATAGTGGAACATGTAAGTTACCTAATATTTGATTGTTGTTCATGTAAATCAGTTCAAGTTGGATGTTGTTACCCTAATTATAATATGTATAGTTATAGTTGGCAACTCTTTTCTAACACTGATCCATCAGTATTTTTATTGGGATGTGCAACCTGCTAACCATGTTTTGTTTTTAATTCTTTGAATTGACATCGACATTCTTTGAATCGATTGTTCATAAAAGTTTTTTTTTGTCTCATGCTATTCCATAGATAAATGAATTAACTCATTTCTCATTAGATGGTGTTTGTGCCAAAGAACAACAACAAACAAACAAACAAACAAACGTTTGAAACCGATGGCTTTTTTTTATTTTATTTTGTAATAGTGTTGGAAGACTGGGACCTCTCAGACAAGCCCAGATTCAGGTTTCCTGACAGCTCGGGGAAAACAGTACAATAGTACAACACACTTTATGGATACATCAGTGCTCAAGATGAGAGCATGCTTATCCCTCCTCTTACAAAAGCCTCTCCCCCATTAACGTTTTTGTTATTGAAGCTCATGACGGTATTTTAATCATTCAAGGATTACATATTCTTCAAAGAGATAACCAGCATGCATATGTTTGCACAAATTTTGCTCGGAAGGCATTCAGTGCACACACAAGAGATTTTCACAGCATCATCTGTTGACACATGTACCAACCAATAAAAAAAAAAAAAAAGCAGCAGGAAGGTGAACTTGTGACTGGATTAAATAATGAACATAAATAATATTTCTTTGAACTTTCCATACATCAAAGAATCCTGAAAAAAGAATATCAGGTTTTCACAGATATTAGTAGTTCAATATTGATACTAATACGAAATATTTCTTAAGCACCAAATCAGCATATTAGAATGATTTCTGAAGGATCATGTGACACTGAAGACCGGAGTAATGATGCTGAAAATTCAGCGTCACTATCACAGGAATAAATTACATTTTAAAATATATTTAGGCTAAATAGAACACAGCTATATTAAATTATATAGCTGACATTTCAAAATATTGCTGCTTTACTGTATATGTTTGATCAAATAAATGCAGCCTTTGTGAGCATAAAATACATAAATCACTCAAAAACATTTAAAAAAATCTTACCGACCACAAATCTTTGAACAGTAGTGTATATATGAAGTTAATTCTGAACTTGTGACTGGATTAAATAATGAACAAGTGTGAGATGTAAAGCTATTAAAGTTGTTATTTACACTGATCTGTTAGTTGGATTATTAATAAGTGGAGCATTTTCTGGACTGAAAGAATGTAACTAAGTACAGCAGCAATGAGTCTGTAACCACAGATATGCTTATTACTAGGGTTACATTAAAAAATATGTAAATAAAAAGTCATTTTTCAAAGGTTATAGAAATTGACAATTGGCTGACAGTCAATTAAAACTTTTAATCAAATTAATTACATGAGTGATTAATATTCTTATGTAAGATAAAGAACATTAAATCGCTCTGATAGTAGGAAAATTCTTTCATTTGTAATTTAGATACAGGTCAAGAGACATGCTTGACTGTTATGTTATTTAAAATCATGGTACTACATAAATTAACACGTTAAATTGACACTTATGCTAAAAACATTTGAATAATTTAATAACATTTTCTGAAAACCCTAGAGTGTAGTACTCTCTGCTCCATTGATCATTTCGCCATAACTAAATCAATTCTGCAGATTTTCCCCCACAATCAGTACACAAAGTTTTTGTATTTTAGTAGTGTAAGCTCTATATAAATTATGCAATATGTTGTGTACAATACCTGTAAAGTATTGCAAGTATGCAATATTTGTCACGTTTTATGCTTATACAGTAGTGCAGTGGTTGTCAGACTTGTTTGGTCATACCCCCCGTAAAAAAAAATAAAAAAATGTTGCAACATTTTCCACATCAAAATGTAGTCCAGCAGTTTCCAAACGTTATGTCAATTCTTTGATCTCAGCATATCAGTCCAAGAAGTATTATTTCAGCATGGCTCACTCAAAACTAATGTTGCATTGGCAGGGATTCATCTTTTTTCTTCGAGCTGACAATGTCATTTCTCATCACAATGATGTTTTTGTTCCTTGTTTACACAGAAATAGCCCCGTACAGAAGCACTGTGTGCTTATGCAAATGTTTGACTTTTGTTATGCTAAGCACTCCGTCACTTTCAACGCTTTTTCCAGTTCTTGGATGGCTGCTAAAGCAACCTCACCTGAATGTTTGCGGAAGTTCATTGCATACTTTTTAAATGCTTGCATTGAGAAAATTGTGTACTTTGTATTCTTGATAAAAATGGATAACAGGTAGAACTAGTCAATTTCCCAATATTAATTGTGTAGCTATGATTTAATTGTGTTTTGGACTAAATTCTCTGACTTAACTGCAGGAACAAAATTCTTGAGTCTTGAGTCTTGAGTCAAATTTCAGAATTTGACAACCCCTGAGCCCCGAACCCCCTCCCAATCCCGCTTACCTCATTTACGTCGTAATTTAGCTGATATAGGTCACAAAATAGCTAATTTAGGAAAAAGCTGTGGATGAACAAGTGATTAATGTTTCAGATTATAATTTCAGATGCAATTTGACCATTAATACATGATGATTGCTTGTGAAATATGCTGTTTTTTTTTTCAATGATGTTTTGTTGAGAAAAACTGAGAAGACCAAGAGCACACCCTCAGTTGAGTTACACAAAATCATTCTCACTTTACATGTGACCAAGAGCATTTGATCTGATTTAGCTTTCTGTTAAACAAATTGCCAAATTAAGTGCTCTTCTGTGAGAGTAAGCTTCCTCAGTGTGTTCTTCTTCTGAAGGGTGTCAGGCCCACTAAGTAGTAATTTGAGCGGGTGGATAATCTTAAACAGCTTTTCCAAAACATTTTGTTCTTCAGTATTTTGTGTTTTCCAGT
>NW_015650363.1:568623-587434 GCF_001515625.1 Sinocyclocheilus rhinocerous
GTTGAATTACTGAAATAAATGAACTTTTCCACGACATTCTAATTTATTGAGATGCTCCTGTATATATATATATATATATATATATATATATATAAGCATAAATTAACAATTGTGTAACAATATTGCATAACAAGATATAATATAATACAATAACAATATAATATAATATACAGTAATATAATATATAATAATATTTTTTTATAAACAAGTATTTAAGTCTTTTGCAATTTTGCTTCCAAAGAAAATGTGTCTTGTTTTAAATGTTTAAATATTCTTACTGTTCTTACCTGGAACACTAAACAAAATAATAATTATTAAATTACTTTTTTTTGCAGTGTGCAGTTTTTAATCATAGGTGCAAGAAATCGTTTTCTTCTCCAAAATGTTGTTTTACACCTCCCCCTTGTCTGTCCACTATACATTTGACCTCAATGTCAGCAGATTGCTCTGAATATTATATGTGGAGCTGCAAAGCTGTTAGACTGTGGCAGGCTTGCTTAGAGCCTGCTGGTTGGGAGAACTTGCTTTTTTCATCTCTTCTGCTCCCCACTCTCTTGTCCTCCAGGCCACCCACTTCTACTGCAGTGATGAATAAAACAAGAGACGCTGGTTTGTTACGTTTGTGCTGACTCCCTGTGTTTTAAATTAAGCAGCAGACAAGCGTGGCAATGCTTACAAGTAGCGCCTTAACACACATACTCTCACGCAGGTCACCAGGGGAAGGTCAAACGGCTTTTGAATACTTCGCTCCATTGAAAAGCTTCCACGCTGTAAATGGACCCTCTATAATAGAGAAGGAAGTAAACTGGGTCTTGAGCTCTGAGGTATGTGGTCAGGGGGGAAAGAGAGGGAGAGAATCCCATATTGGGTGGGAGGATGCTGTCGGTGGACCTTTTAAGTTTGATCCCATTCCCTTCTTCATTTCTGCTCATGCCTAATGTGCTCAGTGATGATGGATGATGAGCCTGGGCGCATTGTGTTAGATCTTGCATATCTCCAGCCAAGCTTGTCAGGAGCTGACCAACCTGCTTTTAAATTAATCCATCCCATTTCTCTCTCCGCCTCCTCCTCGTCCTCGTCCTCCATTCTCTGACACCCCAGACTGAGTGGAGCAAGGCTGTCTTCTCATGCAGAATTTTTCACCGAATTACATCAGTGTCAAGCAGGCGAATGCTTCCAGATAATTTACCTCTCAGCCGAAATGGATTTGCATTATAAATAAGTGAATATTGCCAGGCTGTGATGCTGCCTTATTCAAAATAGCCTTAAGAACTGTTAAAAATGCCTAACTGAGCACAGACACCTACTTAAAGTGTCATGATACTTGTTTATCATTATCTGCCTAAGTTTCAGAGTGCGGCTATCTGCTTGAAAATGTCACAACAAGCTAAATGCACTTGCGTATTGAAAGCTTGAGCTTAGCAGCTCCGTCTGAGAATCACTGAGAGGGTTGTCTAGGTTTAGAGAGGATGTCTGAGTCTTCTAACCTGTAATTATTGTTGATTTTCACACAGACCTGCAGTAGAAACATTCACTTTTCACCCACGTGCACCTTATGTATCTTAATAGATTGGCCTCTTCAGTGACAGGAATCAGGGCTCATGTTGGGATTCACTGGAGAATGTCAGTACTTAGAGCCACAGTTAAATAGCAACATTTCTACCTCATTACTGAGACCACCTGTGCATTTTCACACACTGACTGTGTCTGAATGTTGAAAAACGCTGCCTTCTTAAAAGTAGGAAGTCAACAAGGCGCATCCAAATGCGTCATAGTCTGTCTACTAAAATGTTTTTATCTGGCTTATGTTTGAAAGCAGCAAACCACGCTGCAAAAATGAGTTTCTCACTTAGTTTTTTTGTCTTGTTTTCCAGTATAAAAATCTAAACATATTAAGGCACATTTACTTCAGATGTAAAAATTTATCAAAATTAAGTGAGTTTATTCATGAAATATTATGTACCAGCAGAGTAAGAAAAATAATGTTGTTTTCCCTTTGAATTAAGTTTATTTTTCTTAACCCACTGGCAGACCTTGTTTTAACTATAAAGTCATTTTGCTTTACAAGTAAATTTATCGTGATTTAGGAATGTTTCGATATTTCTACTGAAAAACCAGACAAAAATAGTGAGAAAATCTTTTTTTTTTGCAGTGTATCCTTTGCTGCCTATGACATCCCACAGTCATGGCGTGCAAAAATGAAAATGGCATCTGATTAGTAGTGTATATCTCCCTACATGGACATATACATGATTATATACTGTCTAAATATCTGTACTTGAATATATAATTCAAGTACAGATAGTATCTTTTTAAGTATCTTTGGTATTGATACTATTATTACTATATATTTTATATTTCCACCTTATTTTTTAACGGGAAAGTAAGCTGTTTTGTACAGCTAATAACTGGAAGCGAATGACACCGGAAGCCAGACACATTAAATTTACAAATGGCCACGGTCGTTCTAATGTGAAAAATAAGATGGATACCATTTTTTTTTTTCACCAAACCTCCATTATTAAAAAAAAAAAAAAAGTCTTCAGTGTCACATGATCCTTCAGAAATAATTCTAATATGCTGATTTGGGGCTCATTATTATCTTATTATTTCTTACTATAATCAATGTTGAAAACAGTTGTGCTACCCCCCCCTCTTTCCACAGGATTCGTCCATTGATAGAAAGTTAAAAAGAGCACCTTTTATTTGAAATAGAAAATCTTTTATAATGTTGTAAATATTTTTCCATTTTAATCAATTTAATGCAATGATATAATACATTGGCTTTATATCTGTATCTGAAGTTGAGTTAGTTTCAAAAAAGAAAAGAAAAAACTATTATTGGTACAGTAACAAATGTTCAAATTTTATTTTCTTCAATTCTTAGACTGTGTGTCATCCCCAATAGATTAATATTTTTGAGTGTTTTGAATTTACTAACATAGACTATAGTAGACAGGATGCCATATGGGAAAGAGAGAGGGGGATGGGATTGCAAAGGAGGTTCAAACTTGGGTCACCTGAAGCACAAAAACATTCATCTGTATTGTTCCATACATGTATGTCAAGTTCAACTGTCCATAAAAAAGACTGGAACGGAAAAAATATTCAAACTTTGCATTTTTATAGACTGTTATGACTGTGTATGAAGGCTCATGTTATATTTAATGCACCCTTGAATGTAACCGACAAACAGCACTTTAAAATCCTTTATGGCAACAACGCTGTAGATACGGATGTGTTAATAAAGCATGCCTCCATTTAAGCCAGACAGAAAAGCATCAATATGTAACTGGATTCAGCCTCGTCACACTGCAGCTCTGATGAATGCTGAAAATTGACATTTTGGACTAATGGGAAAATATTAATTAATTAATGGGGAATCAGCATCCCAACAAGGCTCAAGATCAATTTCCATTGTAAAATAGCAAAAGCTACTCTAAATATGTGAAACCCATAACGGCACTGCGCTTGATGGAGTAGTTAAATAAATTAAATTTAAATGTACAGTTTTTTCAACTTGACTCCGTTTCAGCTGAGAAATACACATTATAGTCATTAAATATTTGTCTGGTTATGTCTAAAGCTCTCTTGAATTTGTTGTAGATCATTAAGCATGCATTATGGTGCCTTGAAGCTTGTCAGAAACCAGTTTCCTTAGGGAAGGCATGTAAAATCACTGGTCGGTTAAGTCTTTGACCTACAGATACTCTTAGGTGTTGGACCTCAGAGCTGTGAACTCGCTTCCCTGAATCAGGTGCAGGAACTTTCCAGCCCCTTGGGACTTTTTTATGTGAGCTCAGCTTCTCCATTCGTGGCAAACACAGACGTCGAGGACGCAGCGGGGAGCCAGAGCAACAATCGTGGAGCTGTAGGCAGAGGTGAAAATAACTCTTGTCCTGCCCCACTTTCCCTGGCTTCTCCTCTCATTTCTTCCGCGCCTTTCTTTCCGTCTGGTGGACAGCGTGACTCATTGTTGGACTGTCACTCTCTTAATGATGTCAAAGGTTCCTTCTCTAACTGGAGTCATGTCTTCACGTGCACATATGTCTGAGGACTCAGCAGCCCCATTTAAGCTCGGTTTGATTAAATGTCAGAAGCAAAGATGTGTGCAAAAGGAAAAGGTGAAGGACAGCAATGCTGGATGGAAATTGCTTTTGAGGGGCAGGGGAAGCTGGCAGCTCAATGCATTAATGATGAAGGGAAATTAATTTACATTGTAATAATGAAAGTGCGTCAGAGCCTGAGGGAGGGAAGCATGTAGTGTCTTTCGCTGAAGAAATGCCGTCTTTGGGAATATTTTTCAAATCGCTCTCAAAAAGGATAATGCGCAGCAGGTGTCTCATTGCACACACAGGTCATGTCAAGCCGTCAATAGGGAAAGCTTTTGCTGATGTTTTTTTTTTTCTGCCAAAGTCCTTTAATATGGCCGTCATACAGTCGCCTGAATGAGAATGTTCCCTGGTGTAAAGCTGAATAGATAACAGTTTTAACCACTTGTGACTCAATCACGGCTCCTTGTCTTGTAAGAGCTGTATTGTGAGAATCTCATAAACACAAATTACCAGTGACTATAGTTTCATTTGTATTTCCGTTACATAATTGATTAACCCACAGTGGCTTCTTTTGCATGAAAACTGTTTTACTTCTCGATTTAGACTTTCATATGCCACAAGATGATTTTCACACCGATTGTAAGGGTCAGTATTATGTTGTAGGAACGAAAGTCCTGGCTTTGTTTAAAGAGTTCATTGGCATTTGATATAGTTTCTTTACTTTAGATGTATGTGAAAACTGGTTTGCCTGACAATACAGGTTTTAGCTCAATTGCAGCTAAAGAAGTTAAATTTATACCATTGTTGTCAAGGCTGGGACTAGTTTACACCAGCAAACTTCCTTAGGCTGGTTTAAAGCTGTTTATATCCAGCAGGGTTATTGTCATTAATAAATACATAAAAGAAAACACTTTTTGAACTTTTGAAATGGTCAAGGTGGGAGATGAGCCAGATCTACCAATTGTAATGCTCAAAATGGCAGCTTAAAAGAGCCAACTGTTTGCTCTAACGCGTGCATTACACACAAAAGAAGTTTTTTATTGTCAAATTTTCCAGTTAAAATATTTAAAATTCTTTGAAACAAGATCAATTTACACGAGAAGATAAGATATTAAGATTTATAAGAGTTATTAAGAGTTATTAAAACATTTAATTATGTTTTCAAGTTAGAACAAGTCAAAAAAAAAAATCTTAAATGTTATACATCATAAATGTGCCACAATGCAATTCAGTTTGGACTTTGTTTGCTTCTTGCACTGTTACCCTTCATTGTGTTAATTGTGTCATTCTGTTCAGGTGTGTGTACTCAATTATCCTTGTTTGGTCTATGTATTTAAGTTCTGGTATATTCTGCTCTAGTCTGTCCGGTCTCGTCAATGTCTACGTTAATGCTACCTGTGTGTTGAATTACCCATGCGTTGGATTACCTTGTCATGATTTGCGTTTAAGAAGCACAATACTGTACTGTACATTATGTTATACCATTGTCAGATTTTATTCATGATTTGAAATATATTATTGAAGCACAATTTCGACAAGCAACAGAGATTTCAGTCTTTCCCCATTCAAGTTGGTAGGAGCTCACGTGGCCCAGGGCCAGGGGTGTTACAAATATGGCCTCAGAGTGGACTGATTTGCCTCAAAGGAACTTCATCACTGAACTTGGCAAAAACCAGTGAGCTTCTCACACTGAAGAATTGTCATGCTCGGATCTGATCCAGGCTTTTTTTTTTTTCTTTTTCAGTAAAGGCACATATTGCAAATGCAGTTGTTATGGTCATTGTGTAAACAAGCGTTTTTCTGAGGTGTTAAAACTACATGACAAATTAAGAAAACAAGGACAGAACAGTCTGTGTTTACTGGATATAAATCATTTTCTCACTTAGAATAAATATACTTTATGCCTTAACACAGTCTCTTTGGTTAAGCTAGTTATGCAGCGTGGTCGGGACACCTGCACACTGGCATCCCATGGTGGGAATCAGCATCCCAACATATTTATGCAGGTATTTCCAGCAGGGGTGTCATCATTGTTTTAATATGGTGATGATGGGCTTTGTTAAAAATAACTGCAAATAACCACAGCAGGTTGCCAGTCGTTCATGACAGTCTAATTAAATTTCACCCACGGCCCAATAAATGCAGGCACAGGCTTGAGGGTTGACCACCATACATCCTCAAACAAAAGCCAGAACAGCACCGTTTGTTTGCATGCTGGCAGATGACAAGAGGTCCGCACGACTGCAAAGCAAAAATTGAGAGTTATTAATGGCTGACAGTGCGTGGCGGGCCACTGCCAGTATGATAAACAGTGCTCGGTGTTGCTGTTTTTATATCACATATTATATCAGGCCATTACTGCACTCAGTGGTCTGCAAAGCTCATTAATCCGCTTTGTCTCAGAGGTGTCACTGCAAACCAGCCGTCCTTTTTAGAGATGCGCCCCGGTGGCCGTAAATATGCGCCTAAGATGCGGAATCCTCATGTCATCGCAATCTAATGCATCATCATCATCATCAGGCCGTGCCAATAGCTGAGCTGTCTTCATCATCACCAAGGACCACAAGAGGGGATTGGTGTTGCGAGTGCTTTATCCTTGTTTACTTTATCCTAACTGCTGTACTGAAGAGTAATGATCTGATTGACCTAAGAGGTCAAGCTTTGGCTGGTTAGTATGGTCTAGTTCAGATTGATGATTATTGATGGCCATACAACAATATCTAGATTTTGTTATTGTGGAAGTTTTAGTATTTTGAAATGGACTTACACTACTAAATTTGGAATATTGTGAAATATTATTCAAATTTAAAAGAACTGTTTTGTATTTTAATATAAATAAATATATAAAAGATATATAAAGATATAAATGTATCTTTTTTTAGGCTAAAGCTGAATTTTCAGCTGCCATTACGTCAGTCTTCAGTGTCACATGATCCTTCAGAAATAATTTTAATGATGATTTGATGATCAAAAAACAAACATTTCTTATTGCGTTTAAACCCATTCAAAAGTTGGGGGTAAGTTTTGGGGAAAAAATTAATTAATGCTTTTATTCAGCAAGGATGCTGAAAATCTAGCAAAGACTGGAGAAATGGCTGCTGAAAATCTAGCTTTGCTATAACAGGAATAAAATACATTTTAAAATATTAAAAAAAGAAAACTAGTAGTCATAATATTATTGTTTTTTACAGTATTTTTAATCCAATTAATGCAACTTTGGTAAGCATAATAAACTTCTTTTAAAAACATAAAAAAATCTTAATTATTCAGAACCTTTGGCCTGTAGTGCATTTCTCCCCCCAATCTGCTGCCTTTGACATCACAGCTCAGGATTGTCACTAATAAAGTGCCCATGAGAAAAAGTTCAAATTGCAAGCTTCCAGGCTATTTGAGCTGTGCCTTGGAGATGAATGCTAACGGATACCTCTCTCCAGGTATTACAGTCCTCCCAAGACTCACCAAAGATAGTTTCCAAATAGCAATTTGTTTGCAAATGCAACATGTGTCTTAGCTCCATTACACTGCCACCCTACTTACTAGGGTTTGCAAGACAGGGTGAACTGCAGAGACTTTTCACCCAGCTGTGGTCCTCTCAAACTGTCTAACAGTGACAGGCTTGACAGTGTGCACCAATATAGAGCCTCTGTCTGCTCTTACTGAAATGTAGGAGGGAAGAAGTCATCTTTTATTTTCTTCAGGTTATGGCAGTTCGCTGAGAGAGAACACATTGCAATAGCCGCTTAAGGCCAGTTATCCAAGCTCTTCCTCCAATAAATTTGACATTGTTTGAGAAGATCAGTTATTGTCATCAGTGTGACAGAATTATTGTTGCATTGTTCCATGTTCGTAACCTTTTTTATAACAACAGTTGATTCTTAAATATTTTTGCATTTTGATTGTCCTGTGCGTTTAACAATACATTACTATTACTTGATCTGTGGCATGTCCATACCACTTTTACTAGGGGATTTTTTACACTGTTACACTACTTTTACACTACTTTTAACTTGTAAATTGGCTCATTTCCATATACACCCGGCAAACCTGATTTTACACAGCATCTTTACATTTTCATAAACACATTGAAATGTAACACAAATAGTTTTACCGTTTACTGCACTTTGTTATTCCTTTAGTTATTTACCTGTAGTGGCTAATGAAGGTAATCAAAAATTTGCATCAATTAGCCAAAATAAGCAAATTGTAACACACCAGATACAAGAAACTGCTATTTGCAGGTTACAGTAAACTAATGCTATCAAACCAAAACTGGTTACTAGTAGTTAACTGTATATATAAGTTGCTTTGGTGGCAAGAAGTTGCATCAGGGACAGCAAATTGCTTATTGTAGGCTAATCAGTTTATGTTCTTATATTTCTATTTTGGATAGCTCCTTGATTAGCTGCCATTTCTTAATGCTGCTTCCCATTCCGATTTAATCCAAGAGGGTTTATCAGATTCTCTCAAAGGTCTCATCTCTTGGGACATGGCTAATTAAAGTTGGACCACCTGGCTAGGACCACCCATGTTATTGTGACCAGATGTTGTTATATAGTGACACAGAACTCTATGACGTCATGAAACCTGTTGCCCTTGATGTGTCTGCTTGAACCAGAAAGAGTGATATTTATTTGTTCTTTGATTTATTTGATGAAGTTGTCTTTTGCCTCACAACTCAATTGCCCAAGAGCTGCAGCCTCTCTGCCTGTTTAGAGCTGCAATCCAGCAGCTTGTAAATCAGAATTCGCAACTACCCTCTCATACTTGCGCAGACTTACACTCTCTCATTCATCTGAAGAAGAGAAGCCCCCACGGGATAGTGAGTAGGACTGATTAAGACAGGCAAGAATTTGATTCCTGTTGCTTTATTCCTCTTGAGAGTGGCTCCAGGATATTAATCTAGCCAGAGTTGCTTATGAGGACTCGCTACAGGCTCTTGAGCACTTTATTGTGGAATTACGTTTTGTTCTCAATCACGCTACCTAAGTAACTTCCAAAGAGGAAGTCTTTGCTGCAATTTGAACAAGCATCTGTGTCCATTCAACATTTATTTTTTTTACTGTTTTTTCAAGCATCCTGAGCTGTCTGTCTTTTCTGTTGTTTTTTTTTTTTTAATGAAACAACAAGAAGGTTGTTTTAATATAATAAATAATTTTCTTAATGAGTATTTTTGTCTTTTTTTTCCTTCAAAAAATGTGAACATCCTTACAACATGGGAAGTTAACTTGAGAAACAAATATGTAAGATATTGAAGGCTTGTTTTCAGCCTTGATCCAAACATTTTGAATTGCATTTTTTTTTTGTTTTCAGCATAAAACTCGCTCTTTTTTTTTAAATGAAAAAATACTTTAAGAAAAATATTTGCATAATATGCCATTTTTCTTGTGAAATAAATCTAATTTTAAAGATGTTATTATTACTGGAAAACAAGACAAAAATACTCATTAAGAAAGTAGTTTTTGCAGTTACAGCAGATTCCCTAATTGAATTCTGAATCACAGATGGTTTTAGTTGGCTTGATCATAATACCCTCATCCCACAGCATTCCCCATCACTACGGATGAAATATGTGGCTTTAGAAGCTTCCACCTTAAGTTTTGTTTCTTGACTTGGCCTGTTCACAGCTGACCACATACTCTAATGTGATATGGGCACATTGACTATCTCCTGTGTGGCACTTATTGAAAGAGCACCAATTTGTCCCCACGTACTTTGAAAATACTCTGCTTCAGCCTACTTCCCACGTCCCACTGAGGGTTGACAATTTTTTGATGTAGCTCTCATGTATACAGGTCGACAAAATTAAATTTCCTTGTACATAGATATACAAGATTCAATTTTAGGCCCCAAAATACATTTTTTCCGCTGCAGCTGGATCTGTAGAGACCAACCAGTGTAGATGAAATTGCTTAGAGAAACATTTACACTTTGCCTAAGCTTTTAGGTACCTGACGTGCACATATGTACAGATCATTGCGTGTTTATTTATATATTTATATATAATTGTCAGTCTACAAATAACCCTTTACCTAAAAGCTGGTATATTCTTTTACCTCATCTAGGATTAATTTATTGAATTAATAAAGTAAGGTGCTGAATGTCAGAATAATAAAACATTGATTTTTGGCACAGCGCTGCTGTCTGGAACTCATTTTGTTGTTTATAGTGATGATGTTTGTGCTGTGCTAGGCTTTTCTAAAAAATTTTTTTTTTTTTCAGTATGTACATAGTCATTAATCATTTGTTGCTTCTAAAACATTTAGATAAGTATTATATATATATATATATATATATAATATATATATATATATATAACCTTTTTTGTTTCCTATATCCTATATTGTTTGCATTACATCATCATCTTAGATGTGTTTAATAGTTAACAACACAAGATACATGTACTCTAAAAAAATAAAATGTAAATAAATAACATCTTGAGAGCTTCTCTCACATGAGAGTTTATTTTGGTCAGGAATTGGATAAAAGTGCTACAGAGCAATTAGGATTCTGCTTAAGTTCATTTCAAGTTTCTATTTCTGTGTTCTGTTGTCAACGGCATAATAAATATCCTCAAATCCTCTTGTTTTAGGGGCAATTTTTGATGAGTCTGCCAAAAAGGATGATGAGGTGTTTCGCATGGCGGTGGCTGATCTCAACCTCAACAACGATATCCTGGAGACAGAGAAGATCACTATGTCTGTGGAGTTTGTAGATGGAAACAACCCTTTCCAAGCAGTGCAGGAAGGTATGTCATTTGATTATTTAAATCTGTTTTCAGAACATACTCTTGCACATTTCTGGACTCATCCCTTTTAAATGTGAGCCTCATGTTAGAAGCAATTACAAAAAAATGCCAATAATCTAATATGTGCGTCCTCAATTCAAGTTAAACGATACTTAGAAGGGAACGAGACAAATTGGGTGGCTGGATGAATTGATCATGAATTGATGGATTAAATTAAATACATCAGTGGATAGGTAAATTGGTTGATAGTTCAGTGGTAGGTAGATAGATATGTACTGTAGGTTAGACAGATCAGTGAGTGGGTGAGTGAGTAGATAGATAGTATAGATAGGTGGTGGGTAGTTCGATAGGTTAGATAAACTGGTGGGTGAGTAGATAGATAGGTTAGATAAACTGGTGGGTGAGTGAGTAGATAAATAGTATAGATAGGTGGTGGGTGAGTGGTTAGATATGTTAGATAAACTGGTGGGTGATTGGGTAGATAGATAGGTAAGAGAGGTGGCTGAGCAGATAGAGAGGTTAGATAAAATACTGTACATACAGTATATAGACTGCAGTGCAACATATACAAAAATACATCATACACATGAACTGGTGGGTACTAAATGTTGTAAACAGAGCAAATGTAAAGCACTTGTTGAGACAAACAGTTGTAGGCAGAGGAGTCAAAACAAGTCAATGTTTCATGCACATAGCGGAAAAATCATGGAGTCTTATGGCAGTAGGCAGGAATGACCTTCAGTGGCACCCTCTGTTACACCGTGGAAGGATCACTCTGTTGCTGAATGCACTCTTAATTTCAGCAAACATGCCTTGGAGAGGGTGGGAGACATTGTTCATGATGTTCATTAAGTCGGACACCATTCTGCTCTGAGCCACTACCTCCAGAGAGTCAAATAATGTTTGCATGAGACAAAAGGCATGAATAGCCCACATTTGTTTACTTGCTGTTAAAAATATACGTATTATGATGTAAATAGCTTGGCTGAACCTATGAAGCAGCTTAAAGGGTAAGTATGGCTAAATTAGGTGCCTCTTTTAATCATTAGAACAAAGTCTTGCCTTAGTCCTCCACTTTATATGCTCACTCGGCCTGACGTTATGCAATTGTCTGGATTCAACACTTTTATACTGAAGCATTCAGAGGTCAGAATTATCTCAGCCTCTAATATTTGATTTAAGATCAGTGGAATGATCAAATAATACCATGATGCTGTGGTTTCCTCAAATTAGTGCTGTTAGTTCTTGGAGCAAGGCCATTTTCTGTTATCCTGTAAGAAAAAAAGGACAGGTACAAGGCCCTTGGAACGCTGCCATTCATGCATCAGCAGGTTCACTGTGCTCTATACAATTGCAGAGTTAACTAGCACTTAATCTAACTTTGGCATCTTTCTCTGTTTCTCCCTCTCTCTCATATAAGAAAGTTTTATATGCTTGGTCTTATTTGTTCCTAGGTTTTGTTTGTTTGTTTTTGTTTTTTTGCCAAACTGTTTCACTATACTTAACAATAGAGCAATAATGGATTGATCTGCTTGATTGTTTCAAACAGACCAGGAACTAAACTCAGACAATGTGTGATACTTTACACAGGGGGGAAGTCACTAAGTCGGGATTATGTTGGTATGTTGTTTATTTGCATGCGCTGTCTGCGTTGTTTTGGCACAAGATTCACTAAAGGATAGATAATAGTGCAAAAAGCCTAAAAATGAGTGCTTAGTGCTATTTGTGTAGCACAGTTCTCCATCATACAGGTTGCTTCTAAGTACCAGGTTGTGGAGGATCTAAATAGCATCATTAAAATGTGCTCAACTACACCGTGCATGGATATATGTCCCATCATGATGTTTATCTCCATTATTTGATCATCATTTTGATGAATTACTGCTGCCGTGATCAACAGAAAATATGCACAAATACCTCTTTTCAATAAATGTCTGTTTACCGGCTGCTTAGCATGGGTGGTAATAGTGCAACAGTAATTGGACTAGGCAAATGGCACTGACTGAGGCATGTTTGCGCTGAGAAGAATGACAATGGCAGTATAAATAGAGGCTAGTTAAGTTGGACTGCGGGTGGTTAGTGTGTTAGATGTAGGTTTATGAGCTAAAATGCCGTACACTACAGAGGCGCAGTTGTGTAGAGGACATTTATACGTAGTATAAGTGACTAATGTTATCTATCACATTTTGCATTTTTTTATTGGGCAAATCATCTCACATTTAATGAATCAGGGCTTTGATTTAAAAAAAAAGACATAAAAAATAGCCCACATTTTTCTGACTCTCTTTCCTCTCATTTAATTGTCTGTGATACTGTTGTGCTGGTTGGCAAGCATCTCAGCTTTTTGTTCTCCTTTGCATCTGAGTGTGGATGAATTCAGCGGCGCCGTCATCCATTTAGCCGCATGGAGTCTCAGAGGTGAAAGGGAGAGTGGAACATGTTGTAGTTGACCCTTTTATCTAATGGAGAGGCATTAACTAAGTACACCCTCTGCTATTGATGCTTCTTCTTGCTCACAGAAAGCGCTCCTCTTCTCCGTTTGTTATGCTTCGCCATCCTTTCTTTTGTTTGTTGGAAGATTCTCAGCTAGAGAGCCTAATTACAGGTGCACATGTGTTATGGTTCAGTATGAATGCAGACGATTCTGATTCTTATGGATGTATGATTCTGGACCTTGTTATGTATACCTCATTTGTTTAAACATCTGTTTATCTTCTCAAAGTCAGCTTCCTGCTATGTGATTAGATGAAACGCATCCAGAAAAGCTTGTCTCTCTTGTACAATCTGTTCTAGCTTGGAACTTTTTAACAGGCCAAGAGATAAAAAAAAAAACTTTTGTCAAAGAAGCCCAAGATTCGACAGATTTAATAGACTCTCTAATGCGTAGCTCAAACTCATAGTGCATCTGTTTCCTATAGCTCTTGATTAATAAATGTTAATGAGACAGAATTCAAAGAATTCACAATAATGGAGATCAGCATGCACACATGCTGCTACTTGTAGTGACTGTTGAGAAAGTTTCTGGTGAGAGTTATAGTTACTGTTAGCAATGCTGTGCAGAATTTATGAAAATGAGCAGAGACAACCAATGGGAGTGCAATCAGAGGCCTACAATAATAGCAAACAACAGTAGATAGAATTGGCAGCCACAGACTCTTTTTAAGAAGTCATGGTGGTGTGAAAAAATCTTTTTTGATCTTTTTATTTTATTTTACATTATTTAACATATATTTTTACGTGTATTTTACAAAGTTGTAATAATAAAAAAAATAAAGAATAATTTACTAATAATTATACAATATACTTTTATGGAACTGATGGAATAGAGTTACATCTAAAAACATTTTTTTATTTAGTTTTGGCACAATTCTGGGTTTGTTGATATAGTTTTGATTCAAGCATCTTCTGTATTTTATGAATTATACAAGATATATCTGCTATCTGAAAATTGGCTTTTAATTTGGTTTTTCCCACATCCTGTTCCATCAAAATACAATTAAAGAGAAAGAAAGAAAGAATGAATGAAAGAAAGAATGACATTTTTTTAAAAATTAACATTCTTTAGAATCAACTAGGGATGCCCCCTAATAGTCGACTAACCGTTAGTCAACGAGAAGAGGCTTGGTCGACCAAAAGTCGCTTAGTCGCAAGAAAAAGAAAAAAAAAATCCACAGGAAGTGGTGAGGTCATGCAGCAAGATTTTAGCTGGTGCCCCTTGCGTTGCCAATTCCACCACCGATCATTCACACAGATCTGCATAGCTTTATGACATAAAACAAATTACATATGCAATAAATCAGACGGTTGCACACAAAATAAATAAATAAATAAATAAACTGACATTAACTCAGCTAGCTATTTAAATTAGATAATTTTATCATCCAAAGGCATCTAAAATACTTAAATTAACATTTTACAACAATTTAAAACAATTTCAATCTTAATTTAATTTAAAGTTGGATGCACTGATCTTAACTTTTCGTGGCAGAATCCAATAATGATATTGAGCAAAAGACAAGAAAGAATGAAAATATGAGTATAGGAAGAATATGGTTAGTTGCTTTATTGGCCTATATTTTGATCTAAATTAGACTGTATAATTTCAAAACCTGAAGCAAAACCAGAATGGTCTGACTTTAGCTTTGTGAAATTAGGCTTCATCAAACACACCTAACAGCAGATGGGCTGAATGAAAATGCAAATTCACTCTCTGTCAGCAGGTGCATTGTTTCCCTGATTACCACTGTAAACACTAAATGCATTATACAGAGGCAAGATGAAAGGAAAATGCCATCTAAACTGTTTCTTAAGACAGTCAGTTCCCCTCAGAGATACATTCATACTTCGCACATTGTGAACAGTGAGCTCTCTCTGCCTGCTAATGTATTTTCTCCTCTTTGCTATGAGTATAGGAAGAATATGGTTAGTTGCTTTATTGGCCTATATTTTGATCTAAATTAGACTGTATAATTTCAAAACCTGAAGCAAAACCAGAATGGTCTGACTTTAGCTTTGTGAAATTAGGCTTCATCAAACACACCTAACAGCAGATGGGCTGAATGAAAATGCAAATTCACTCTCTGTCAGCAGGTGCATTGTTTCCCTGATTACCACTGTAAACACTAAATGCATTATACAGAGGCAAGATGAAAGGAAAATGCCATCTAAACTGTTTCTTAAGACAGTCAGTTCCCCTCAGAGATACATTCATACTTCGCACATTGTGAACAGTGAGCTCTCTCTGCCTGCTAATGTATTTTCTCCTCTTTGCATCTCTGGCCTCTGTTAACGCTGTTTACAGACTCTGAAATAAAACAAAAAAACTTCCGGTTCCGATTTATGGCCGATGGTCGATCGGTGCATCTCTGCTCAAATTCAAATATTAAACTGCTTTTATTTTGGTGGTTTGCAAGCAAATAAATAAATGCACTGCATGTTTCAGAGTGAAGCGCTGCGTGTGTTGGGCTGCACTTGAACACATTACCCGCTTCACTCTGAACTGCAGATCATAGCCTTGGTATTTTTATTTAATTTAATCACAGCCTTCGCGATATGACTATGGCATTAAGCCATAATGCGATATCGATTACATGTTGATATATAGTGCACCCCTAATTAAAAAAAAAATTAATTAATTTGGGCGCCCCTAGCATTTGCCTATTGTGCCTATGCGACGGGCCGGCCCTGCCAACAGGATGCGCTTTCTGCCATCTCGGCCTCTGTGAACTTGAGCTTGAAACTCTGTGTATATTTCCCTTACAGACATGAAAAATATATCTATAGAGAGTGAAATGTCTACTTTCAAATGAAACAATTAAAATCTGATTTTTTTTTCGCAGATTATGCAATCCATATGAAACTTTGCAAACTTGCAAATTAAGAATTTAGAGGAAAAAAAGGCGTAATTACCTTTTTTATTTTTTATCATGTAGTAAACAGGCTTCCACAGAAAATTCTGTGATGCATGTACCGCAAGCTTAAAAAAAATCCTGTCACTATGGACACTATGGAGCTGTGAAAATACCTTTCCTGGAAATGTTACAGTGTGTCACTCAGAAGACCTCCATATAATGTTTTCACAGAACTGTATACTGAAGCTGCCTTGCATCATGACATTGCTGTTAAAATGCAATCTGGTCCTTCGTGATAAAACTGATGTTTTTTATAATATTCTGCTAGTTTCTTACAGTATGTCATGGGTTTGACATTGTGATGAAGTGTGGTGCGTTGTGGGAGATTTTACTTTTCTTTATGAACAATGATTACTGTGACATCTATAGTGCAGGGTCAGTTTATATAGAAATATACTCTCAAGAGAAAGATAAAGGGACTAATTATAATGATGAGTGAAGATCTGAAGCTATTTAAACACAACAGAACATGCATTTCAGACATTTTACATTTAAAAATACATAAAACATTAATGATTATTGCATCACTTCAGACTTTTCTTTCTGGGGAATTCTGAAGCAGAATAGGAAAATTGGAATTGAGGTTTAACAACATTAATTTTTTAGAGGTAGGTAAAGTTGTCCCAGACAACACATCATCACTGTTTTTGTTTGCACTGGCTCTCTAAATTTAGCTGAGTCACATTTTAAAAGCAGCCTATCAATTATTAATTTCTTGGATTTGACTCTAAATCTCTGTTGAACTGAGGCTTTTCATAATTGATGACGGATAGCAAGGTAAGCTTACTTTCAGGCTGGTCATCCTCTGCTGTTGGAAACCACTGCAAATGTGTTTTTATTTTAGAACTGTTTACTTAACTTTAAAAAAAAAATAATTTTTTTTTATCATTTATTCCATAAATTAAGTAGGTTGATAACACTTATGGGAGTTACAGCTGTTAAACTCAGCTTTAGGATATTTCAAACGACATAAAAAAAAACTACTAATACTACTAATATCTCAAACTACAAAGAAGCCTCAAGCATCTTAAGTTAACCTCTGGGGTCGAGGGTGTTTTGGGGCCTGGAAAAGTTTTGACATGCCCTGACATTTGTGCTTTTTTCAGTTGCTTACAAACATTTGAATGTCTAAAGTTTAATAACACTGTAATCAGCACAAACTGGGCTACAATAATATGTGAGCAGCATGTATGTACGTGATTGTGTTTTTGAGAAAACAACGTTTATGCGTACTTAGTGAAAAACTACAATTTTAAAGTCACCGAAATAAGGCCATAAAAAACTGGATCTGAGTTTTTGCTTCAAAATTATGTGAAAATCATCTTACTCACTCATTCACAGAAAACAATAAAAACAATATAATTTTCTAAGACACTTTTTGTGTAGAAAAGGTATATGCGAGTAGGCGTGAATGATCATGCATAATGCTGTGATTCACACCTGAGAAGACAAAGGCCTGCATAATGAGCTGCATAATGAGCTGTCAGGTGTGTGACTGAGAGGGAATTGCTACAAGAAAGAATGTGAGGAAAAAAAGAAATTTATATATTTTTTGTTTGTAGTTTATTTAGAATACATATAACTATCACATAAAATAACTCATGGGAGAGTGTGCATCACATGGTCTTAGCTGTGGTCCAGGTTCTTGTGCAGGCAGGAATCCCCATTTCCATGACCAAGTGGGCTGCTTTGCTTTGGCTCTCTTTGCAACAGGTTCTTTTACACTGTTATTCTCACATCTGAAATAAAAAAGCAAGCATGCTGTTTACACAAACTACATTATTAACATTATTATGATGTTCACTGATACTAGTACTAATTTATCGAAACAAAGAACACAATTACCACATAGCAAACATAGTTTACCATACAGCAAATAAATCAAATGAAAGTAACATCTGTAAAATAGTGAATGCACACTTACTCTAAGATTCTGAATGGAGTTGAAAACTGAACGAGCGCCCGCTTCCTGTGAGAGATGCAAGTGAAGGCAAGAGTGGTGTATTCGGTCCTAAAATAATTTTATAAACAATTGTAAGCATTTTTTCCCACAGTACCTTAGTATAGTATGCATACTTCATGAGAAAACAGAATGCCAATAACAAAGAAACTACATTTTAACACTATCAACCACAAATAATATTACCATATAGTCTAGGCATAATAAAAGTACAATTACTATACTGTGCACTTACTCAGTATGATTTTCCAGCGAACTCAAAACTGAACGACACATGTGCCTTTCTTGTGCAATTATGCCAGTGATGCAGCCACAGTCCTAAACAAAAATTAAAACAGTTTCAAACATTTCAGCGTCATTACTCCATAAGACACGGGTATAACACATTCAAAATATTTACACCAGAGCAGATATTCATGAACAGAAGCTTAGTTACATTCATAAACACAAGCATGCTTTGTATGTAGGCCTATACAATCCAAAAACTATAGTTATAAACATATATGGCTATATTCGTGAACAGAGAATATCCTATCACAGTAAAGTTTTGACTAATCATTCTTACTGACATTAGGCTAGTAACATTATAACTCATATTACTTTTATATCGTATTTCTGTCTGTTATAGAACATAAAAAAA
>NW_015650363.1:593100-596986 GCF_001515625.1 Sinocyclocheilus rhinocerous
AATGTTTTGTTGATATTGTGAGTGTACACAAATAAAAGTAGACCCTTTACAGATTCGAATGGTGTATTACTCTTATGTGTACAAACAAAAATGAACGAGCATTTAAAGTTATTTTTGCTCTTATCAGTAAAACATGCACGTGGTGGCGCCGGCGCCACCGTCGACCCCAGGAGGTTAAAACTGCATGCCAGACACTGAAATTGAAATAACTGTCAACTCCAAATATAATACTGTAATAATGGGTGACTTAGACATGCCAGATTATTATTGAACTCATACCTGCAGAAACAATAAATACAATTTTACTACTTACTACTACTTTTCTACTTTACTACTAATTTATTCATTTATTTATTTTAAATAATTAATTACTTTTTTTGTTACATTATTTTGGTATACTTTAGAATGCAGTGTTCTTAACCAGAGTTTTCTTCAAGTACATGTCACCTTTTATTGTTGTTCTTCTCATCCGGTTCTTCTATACGCACATCCTGATACTGCCTTTCATGGTCTTCACCCTCTAAATGCCCCTAGCCAGTGTTTCTGAGGTAGAGCCCCAATCCAATTATCCAGCCTCTAATCAATGGGGGGTGTTTCCAGCAGCGAGTCTGACATTTGTAATAAAGCGATGATATGATGGCATTCTACAGCTGACAGCTGGGTAAAACCCTGCCACTGTGTTTTGGTGGCATCTCAGAGGAACTTGGCCTTCCAAATGTGAAGTTTGGCCCTTCTTCAATGGGGAAACTGGCACTTTCAAAGTTTCCCATGAATGATGGAGGGACATTTCTTTGCGCTTTTGGAAAATGGGGAAACAGCAGCTGGCGGAACGTCTCTATTGGACATCGCAGGAGGGGTAGCCGGCTTCCTACTCCTGCTGAGAGCCGATCGTCTGAGCTGTGAGTGTGAATTTGGCTCGACTGATGGAAATGATTATTGCGCAGATTATTGTGAGAGGAGTCAAGCACTTGATGGACTCAAACACCAGTGTTATGCAAGTTAATTAGTTTTTCGGATTTAATTGAGAAAAACAAAATCAGGGGTTTCAGTTGAGCAAACTCAAAATACATTTGAGGAAATTATACTTTATAAACTGAAGATCGAAGCAAATAATATGTATACTAGGGCTGCATGGATAACTGCAAGCTTAAAGGGATAGTTCACACAAAAATTAAAGTTCTGTCATAATTTACTCGCCCCCATGATGTTCCAAACCTGCATGACTTTCTTCTGTGGACCACAAAAAAAAAGATATTTTGAAGAACTGATTTTTTCCATACAATGACAGTTTTTTTTACTTTCATTGCATGGCGTTTCAGGCGTTCTTCAAAATATCTTCTTTTGTGTTCAACAGAAGAAAGAGAAAGAAAGGAAGGAAAATCAATTGATAGAATATAATAAAGTACAATTATAATAAAGTTAAAGTTTGTGATTTTGCAGCACATTTTGAGCAGTAACGTTATTCATTCTGTTGACATTATCCTGACTTGAATGCCTGTGCGTGTGTGCGCACTAACTCTCCCATGCTGTGATTATCGAAAGCGTAGACACAGCTTTCAGTTGTCTGAAAAGAGAGGTCCAATCACCCTGGGGCTAAAGCGGTTGCCTCTTGCCTTCGCTAACCAGCCTGCCTCCTTTCATCTATTTTTTTCCCTTTCTGTCTTTCTCTCCATACACAGCTATAGCAGAAATAATAACTCTCATTTATTTCACAGATTTCCTTCTCAACCTCAATCACACTCTTTTCAAATCATTCCATTGGATTCTGTCACCGTAATGACACTTCTCATGCCTGATCCCCCTGAGCCGTTGTGTGTGAGAGAATTAGGTTCTCCTGACCAGACCGCCTTCACTCTGCTGGGAACCTGATTGTGCAAACTGCCGGCTGGCCTTCCTCTCCCCTCCAGCACAGAAACAGAATACAAATAAGCCTGTAGTTCCCTTCATAATGATTTGAATCACTCCGAGAATTATAATGACCTGGGCCTTATGAAAGTTTGTATTGATTCATTAGTGCAAGTCATGCATCTTTCCACCATGACTGCTCAAGTCTTGGCTTTCAGGCACACCTTCTTATTCTTCAGTCTTTGAACCAGTTTTGGACTGGTTGAGTACCTTTAAGTAACAGGTGGAGATTTCTAAATAGTTTTGGGCTGCCATTAATATAGCAATGCAACACTTTTTTTTTCTTAAAGGATTAATTCTCAATTTTTTTTATTTTTTTTTTACTTTATTGATTTACTTTATCCAATATCTATTTTTTTTTTACATTTTGTTTATTGTCGTTCTGACAATAAACAAAAATAAATAAAATATACTACATTATTAAATTTATGCAGTTTCAGAAAAATATTGTGTGATATTATTTTAAAGACCATTTTTTCCCTAAGTTGTATAATTGTGACCCGTGCTGGCAAAATGAGTCGGAATGCACACGGTCTAATATTGAGCTACAGGCAAAAGATGTGAAAAATGTCCGTTTTTGTTGAATTTGAGGTTTTCACAAAAATTAGTTCACGAAGGCCTCGTCTAGCAATCCCAGAGCTTCAAATAGCAATTAAACATCTAAAATGATCTTTATTTGTACATTTTTTGAGAGGAGTACCTTTTTCTCTGCTCACTTCTGGACCACAATTTGTAGGATATATCGTTGCAAAGCGCAGCATTCCAGCTTTATGAATATTCATAGCGAATTCTGTATGACATGAGTCTGAACCAGTAAAATATGATTTTCAAACCCATGCTGATGAAAACAAAACGATCGAGCTGACTGCCATTTGCAAAGTGCGTGCATAAAACGCGCCTCTCCGAGAGCGCGCGATCTCCCTAAAAATTATATTATTGCGAAATATGTCTTGGCGAGATTCACACAAACATAATCTGTTATGTCTTACATGAAAGTTTAGTTAATGGTTGTGGAAAAATCTGATGTGTAACATTATATTTAGATCCATGCATTACAGTAGGTCACAATATTGATCTGTCTCGATTTTAATCAAACATTAAAAGAAAAGACGGAATTATTCGCTGCTCTTGATTAAACTACAGTTTATTTGCATCTTTATTCTTATTTTTAATAACAAAGATAAAATAAAATCAGCTATTGTGAGTAATAATATAGTAATTATTATTAAGAAAAGAATTGGAGGAAAATATGCAAGGTTGCTTGGTTATTTTGCTTTGGAATCTTCAGAAAACTTTAACTCGATTTTCCTCAAAATCAACTCTACTGACTCTGTCGCCTTCAAATGGCTGTAGCTCAGTCATTTTTTGCCCGATTCCAACAAGTTATATATCATTTTGAAGGTATTTTAATGTGTAATGTGAAGATAACTCATTTTTGAAAATTTGTTCATTCCGACTCTGTCAGGGTTCTGTCACTTCGGTCTAGTTTATTCATGGTTTTGTGATGTGACACTCCCGTCTTGTTTTGTTTTCTTGTGAGCACGCGGCTTCGAGTGTGCTCGAGCCATGCACTCTCTTGTCTGTGTGCCTTGTTTCATGTTGGAGCGTGGTGTTCGGATCCCAGCACTCATGTTTTGTTCAGATTCAGTTTCGGTTTGGTGTCGGGGTTCGGACACTTGCGCTCCATATTTCTTGTCTTGTGTTGTTGCACGCAGCTCGTGTTTTCGGCAGCGTGCTTTCATGTTGTCATGTCTTGTGTGAACACACAGCTTATGAGTATTCTCATTAGCTGCCTGTTTGTGTCTTGTTTTGTTCAAGCACATGGCTTGTGATTGTTTTGCTGGCCATGTGCTTGTGTTTTTGTTTTGTGTGAGCACATGGCTTTTGTCTTTGTTTTCTGTGTACCATGTGCTCTCATGTCAATTGTCTAACCCCACCCATCTTGTTACCTGATTATTGGTTAATTTGCCCCACCTGTGTT
>NW_015650363.1:597127-598600 GCF_001515625.1 Sinocyclocheilus rhinocerous
AAAAATGAGTTCATTAAGCCCTCTTCTAGTGATCCCAATGCTTCAAATAGTAATTAAACATCTAAAATGATCTTTATTTGTACGTTTTCTGAGAGGAGTACCTTTTTCTCTGCTCACTTCTGGACCACAATTTGTAGGATATATCGTTGCAAAGCGCAGCATTCCAGCTTTATGAATATTCATAGCGAATTCTGTATGACATGAGTCTGAACCAGTAAAATATGATTTTCAAACCCATGCTGATGAAAACAAAACGATCGAGCTGACTGCCATTTGCAAAGTGCGTGCATAAGACGCGCCTCTCCGAGAGCGCGCGATCTCCCTAAAAATTATATTATTGCGAAATATGTCTTGGCGAGATTCACACAAACATAATCTGTTATGTCTTACATGAAAGTTTAGTTAATGGTTGTGGAAAAATCTGATGTGTAACATTATATTTAGATCCATGCATTACAGTAGGTCACAATATTGATCTGTCTCGATTTTAATCAAACATTAAAAGAAAAGACGGAATTATTCGCTGCTCTTGATTAAACTACAGTTTATTTGCATCTTTATTCTTATTTTTAATAACAAAGATAAAATAAAATCAGCTATTGTGAGTAATAATATAGTAATTATTATTAAGAAAAGAATTGGAGGAAAATATGCAAGGTTGCTTGGTTATTTTGCTTTGGAATCTTCAGAAAACTTTAACTCGATTTTCCTCAAAATCAACTCTACTGACTCTGTCGCCTTCAAATGGCTGTAGCTCAGTCATTTTTTGCCCGATTCCAACAAGTTATATATCATTTTGAAGGTATTTTAATGTGTAATGTGAAGATAACTCATTTTTGAAAATTTGTTCATTCCGACTCTGTCAGGGTTCTGTCACTTCGGTCTAGTTTATTCATGGTTTTGTGATGTGACACTCCCGTCTTGTTTTGTTTTCTTGTGAGCACGCGGCTTCGAGTGTGCTCGAGCCATGCACTCTCTTGTCTGTGTGCCTTGTTTCATGTTGGAGCGTGGTGTTCGGATCCCAGCACTCATGTTTTGTTCAGATTCAGTTTCGGTTTGGTGTCGGGGTTCGGACACTTGCGCTCCATATTTCTTGTCTTGTGTTGTTGCACGCAGCTCGTGTTTTCGGCAGCGTGCTTTCATGTTGTCATGTCTTGTGTGAACACACAGCTTATGAGTATTCTCATTAGCTGCCTGTTTGTGTCTTGTTTTGTTCAAGCACATGGCTTGTGATTGTTTTGCTGGCCATGTGCTTGTGTTTTTGTTTTGTGTGAGCACATGGCTTTTGTCTTTGTTTTCTGTGTACCATGTGCTCTCATGTCAATTGTCTAACCCCACCCATCTTGTTACCTGATTATTGGTTAATTTGCCCCATCTGTGTTTCCCTCATCACCCTCCTCATTTGCTCCCTATTTATTCTCCTTGTGTTTGCAGTCCTGTGCGAGTTCTCACCATATCTCCCTGGATGTGTCC
>NW_015650363.1:598735-599360 GCF_001515625.1 Sinocyclocheilus rhinocerous
TGTCTTGTGTTGTTGCACGCAGCTCGTGTTTTCGGCAGCGTGCTTTCATGTTGTCATGTCTTGTGTGAACACACAGCTTATGAGTATTCTCATTAGCTGCCTGTTTGTGTCTTGTTTTGTTCAAGCACATGGCTTGTGATTGTTTTGCTGGCCATGTGCTTGTGTTTTTGTTTTGTGTGAGCACATGGCTTTTGTCTTTGTTTTCTGTGTACCATGTGCTCTCATGTCAATTGTCTAACCCCACCCATCTTGTTACCTGATTATTGGTTAATTTGCCCCATCTGTGTTTCCCTCATCACCCTCCTCATTTGCTCCCTATTTATTCTCCTTGTGTTTGCAGTCCTGTGCGAGTTCATCGTCAAATGTTGTGTGTGCCTTGTGTCCTGCCCTGGCTTGTCCAGCCTTGCCAGTCTGTTTTCCCAGTTTTTACAGTCTATGATGCTGACAAATAATGCTGACTCACAGACTGTAAGTAAGTTTTCATATTTAAAGGATTTGCCACTGACGATTCAAACGCGAGTTTTGAGCAGTGTAGAGTAGCGCTTGTTGTTTGTCGTTTCTCCGATCACAAATGCAGACATGGTTTTATGTTTACGAGGCGCGATGCAACGCAACGTGTAAAAAG
>NW_015650363.1:599644-609887 GCF_001515625.1 Sinocyclocheilus rhinocerous
TTTTTTTAGCAACATCATATGACCCCTGTAATAAAAAGCCCTATTACTCCTGCGATTGAGTCCTCGCCTCATCCCTTCATCCCCGACCCTGACAGGCTCATTTTGCCAGCATGGGTCACAATTGGCTTTTATGTTGTCAGTTTACTAAATTAAATTATACAAATATTATCTGGAAAATATTTCATTTGTATTAAGTAAAGTTTACTTGACAGCTACTGCTTGTTATTATTAATGTTAGATGTAAACTTGGAACAAAAAAACATTTTAAATTCAATTAACAAGTTTCTGTAACACTTTCCACAATAAATAAGATTTCTTGTGATTTCCGAACATTTTGTGATTTTCATGATTTTGTTACAAAACAGAATGAAACAAATATGATCAAATTTTGTGAATGTTTTAAAAAATATATTGCATTGAACATATTAATTAATACAATTGATATCACACAAACTTTGGTATCCCTAAAATTTATTTATTTTTTTATTCAACTTTTCTGTGGACCCCCTAGAACCTCCTTGTGGTCCCTTGGAGGTACCAGTTTGAAAATCCTTCGGTCATCCAAACTAACTGGAGGTTGAGATAGCTCAATAGAACTACTTCAAAAATTGTCATTTAATTGAACTGGCCAAATGTTCCACAACCAAAAAGTTCACATCAGATTGTACTGCATTGTTATAAGGTTAAGCGTCACTCAATGAATCTCCCATTGATTTGTCCACCTCTGGAGGTCAGACATTTTCTTCAGAAGTCATGGCTGACCTTAGCTCTTTTACTTTACTGTTTTTCTATTGATCTCCACTGTCAAGAGTTCCTCAGACAAGGGAAGGAGGTTTGCAAGGTTTCTGTAGGCCTCGATCCTTTTACAGTCCTCTAGCAGCATGCACTGTACTCAAGAATTTACAGCTCCTTTATTCAAAGGCCTTGGATTTAAGTCTCATTTGAGCATTTGGATGTCAGTGGATGATCCTGGGATGATCTGGGTTTTGTGCTGAAAAGTGACACCATGTGTTGTCACCAACAGCTATTCAGTGTAGATCCAGGAGGAAGACGCACTCTTATCCCTACACTGTCCTTCATGTAATCTTCACGTCTTTTGGCAGCTGTAAGGCCCTGTTTGCCTACACACAAGTGTCGTTCATCACTCTGCCAGTGATTAGAATCCCAGCTGTTGGCATCTGGGATAGGCTGTCAGTCAGCTGACTGAGTTAGTGATCTTCTCAGACACTGGTGGTATGAATCAGGACCTCAATAATTAATCAGAAAATTAATTCTGTATAGATCCAGTCTTTATCTTTATAATTGCTGCCCACTAGGCCTCAAGGTAAAGGGATGAGTCAGAAGTCTTCAGCCAGCAGGAAATAATTCAAGGAGATTTGATTGTGAATAAGGTCATGTCTTACGGATATGTTTAGGGAAGTGAAAGTACTTGCTGTCTGTCTATGTCTGTCTGTCTGTCTGTCTGTATCTGTCTGTCTATCTTTGATGTCTTTTTCGACCAAATAATCTTCTATTTTGAACAGTATTTTTATATATGATTTAAAATGATTTTGTTTTTCTTGAATATATCTTGTTAACCTTTTTAAATTAATGTAATTTGGTTTGACATTTTAATACCCATCCATGCATTATTAAGTGTGGTGCAAGTGTCTACACTTTGTGAGGCCACTTAACAATGCTTAGTATGATGTCAACATATTGTTCAATCGAAAGGTCTTTTTCTCCTCCCTTTTTTCCCCCGGAAAGAACATAAATTAACATACAGCTATTAAACCACACCAATCTTTAGAAGGCTTTTTAAAATGCTGAACCTCAGATCATGAACTTTCATATTCATCATTGCTTAATGGCAGTGAAGGGAACTTAGGTTATTGTAAGTCCTCTGATAAGCGCTTAGCTCACTGTTGAAGGTTAAGAGATGTGAAATTGGAGGTTAGACAAGGGTTAAGCACATTATTGAAATGTCCTTTTGTGAGAAATGGCATTAATACTGTGTACAGCCTCATGTACACATTTTCATTGTTATACTGTGAATTCAGTATACATTGATGCTAAAAAATGGAGCACAGTGCAACATGCCCACAGTAGGTGATTCTTCACTGTCTATCTGCGACTATACAATCTGAGCAAAAAAAAGTGCCTTCTGAGATTTTCACTCTGAATCCTCCCCCTAGCAGCCACTGTACAATTGTAAAGTTCATTATATTTTGTATTATCCACCCCTCAGTGGCAGACCAAGGGCAGCGATGTTCTCTAGAGCAGCATAGGCGGGACAAACCCTGCCCTCATCTGTCACTCATCAACTGCCAGCTCTAAGGTCCACTTGAATCTCAAACTTTTTGTATTATATATAAATGTTTAATTCATATAGCGCTTTATACAATACAGATTGTTTCAAAGCAGCTTTATAGTAATAAACAAGAAACTAACAAAATAAATTATGTACATTTCTTCAAATTTTGCTGTAAAGAAACTCTAAAAAGACAATAGTGTCATTATTCAGATCAAGTCAGCTCAGTGTTGATTCATTTCAGTTCAATAATTATGCAAAGACATCAATTGTGAAACAATTTCAGTTTGAATATTATTAAATGCACCTTGTTAATGATTTGCACCCACTAACTAAATATTTGTATTTTTGAATGGTTTATTTAAAAAAATATATATTTATATATAGTCAAACCCACAATTTCTCACATAGGCTAGAAGCATCCTGTCATTCTAGACCAGTGCAACTCACAAGTCTTGTAAAGGGCTCAAGCCCCTAAGGCTAAAATCCCAGAATTGCCCCTGGCCACGTGTACCACACCAAAACACCTCTGTAAACGCTGTAAAATGTGGTCTTTGCCACAATTTAGGGTATGCGGCTTGTGTCATGGCTGTGTGCACCATACGAAAGATAAACTGCATTTGTCATAGTAGATGACATCATCATATGATGCTCCGCACTGAACCTGTTTATTCAAACACTTTGACGCAGTATTTTTATTTGCACTGAGGCTTCGGGTGGTCTGTAATCTCATATTTGACTCATGGGCCCTGTTCCATGATTGCCTTTATGTATTTTTTCATTACACTTCCTTTTGGCATATCCTTCGACTATGACACAAATCCAGTGACCTTTGACCATTTTTCTTTTTCATCCAACCTTCTGGCACCACTGTTCATTCCTAGAAGCACGTCAGTTCTTTTACTACTCAAAATCGACTCTATATATAGCACTCACACAGTTAAAATGCAAATAGAGAGTGAACACAGGTATGGCAACCATTAAAAATACTCCTAACCACTACCGTCTGCTCTTCCATCTTATCTCAATTGATTCCAGGCTGCGTAAAGTGTTTATAATCAGGCTCTGCCTCAGTCCTGCCTCTTCCTGCTGAAACTAATGAGGTGACTTTTCAAAACGGAGCATATCAACCCAGTCTGAGTTTATTTAATTAAAAATGCTCCAGCACTGCTCACGCCACAGCAACGGTGGATGACTCTAAATGCCAGGGCCCGTGTTACTGGCTCTCTGCTTCTCAGGAGTGTCTCTGGAGAGAGATGATTGCTTTGTTGAGTTTTAATGTCAGGATGTTTTTTAATATTATAGGAGATGCAGTCCAGAGGCTTCCTTGGCTTTTGTTAGATGCAATAAATAGCACCCTGGGCTTGGACCATAAAAAAACTCTTTCACGTCTCTTAATTGAATTAACTTCTCTCCATGTGACGGCCAGAGGGATAGTGCCAATATGAAGTGCCTGTGATGGAAGATGGCGGGAAAAGAAAACAGATGACATTCTGCTGTGTCTTGTTGAGACGGATAAAATGTTGACCTGGATAACGAGAGCTTTATGTAATCTTATGTGGTGTATTTAAATTCTGGGTTCAATACAAGGTAAGCTCAATCAGTAGTATTTATGAAATCTTTTTTTTTTACCACACAAAAAAATGGACGATAACAATAATGATAACAATATAGTTTTAAAAATCATTCTAAATTTAAATGAATAGCAGAGTCTACACAACAACTATAACAGTAACGACACATTAAAATTCTCATTGTTTCTATAGACACAAGACAAAAACAATATGTTAACATGACTTCACAACCCAGGCTCTTTGTAAAAAAACATGCCTGTGATGACATATCTGCAAAATGATGTTGCATTGCTTCTTTCACATTTTGCGGCACTTTCAAAGCGAAATATCCAGTGCTAAAAACATGTTCAGTTTTATTTTAAATAGATGAACATGAATCTGGCAAAATTTTACTTCGCTGATTATTTTACGCAGTAGTTTGGAAATGAAATGTCCAGTGAGTGGAGCAAGAGGGAAATATCATAATACCTACTGTACACTAAACCCTACCCTAAACCTAAATATTTTGTAGTGTTAATTAAAGCAAACATGACATAAATCGCATTTGCTTTTTTATAAGTCTTTATTAATCGATAATCTGCTCCTGTAATCATTTTTTGTATGAAAAGGAATAAAAATTGTTGTCATTTTACTGCCTCTAGTGTTTATTTCAGCTGGAAATTGCAACGGACTGTATGTATAGGTACGCTTTTGTAGCTTTGCAAAAATGTAGGTAGAAGCAAGTTTTTCCAATGAGCCTATGTTGTGACTTTTAGTGTAAAAAATTTGCTTACTAACCTTTTCTATGTACATTTATGTCCAATTTTAAAGCTTTGTAGTCATAACAGCACAAACCCTGTAATACCACAAAAAACAATGGTTTTACAGCTCAAATAATACTCAAGTTTAACAAAGAATAATTAATGTAAGCTCTTTTGAAAAATAATAAGCTTCATATTTCTGCCTTTAAACCCTCTAGAAATTGGCCAATTTCACTTCCATTGCAAATGTGTCTGTTTAACCTCAATTTCTGCTTTTTGTAAATTAAATGAATTTGTGTGGTAACCAACATTAAGCCATGAATGCTGTTGACTGAATTTAACTTGTAGTGAACCCAGAATATTCTTTTAATTGCATTTTGTTCGACTGAATTTTTTGGAGTTATCTGTCAGTCTCCCGTTCGACTTGGCAGAGCAGCAGGAAGTAGAGTGTGACCCAGCTGATACTTTGCTTTCCAAAAGGTCTCTATCACTTGAAAATACTGTCCAGGGTATTCAAAGCTCTCACTTCACTGCTGCAGGAGACCTGAGGAGTATGTTGCCATGGTAATGTCATCATCAATGTGTCACTGTTGCTAGGCGCTGACTTCGGCATGGTTTGCAGTGGGTACGTGGGCAGACACTTCCTGCGAGCTAATCGATTTCTGCATGTGGCGATTGTGTGTGGATGAATGTGCATGTGTGTTTTAATGGAAAGCTATTACACATGAAAACCAAACTGTGTGTGTGTGTGTATGCTGTTACACACCGCATAGAGGATAGTAATGAGATTGCTATCTGGCAGCATTCATTCTTGTGCCAGTTTGAAGATATGCGGAGATTTAGAGAGGGTCAGGAATCACATTGTGCTGAGGTTTTGCTGACAACAGCCACCGAACATTGTATCCCCATTGCGTCTCTTCTGCTGGGGAGATATTCTCATTTTTCTGGCCCTTGTGTGTGTGACAGGTATAAATATTACATCCATCCACAGTGAAGGCGAAAAACAGTCTCTGCAGACAAGTAATAAAAGCGAAATGAAATAAGAGAAAGGAGTTTGATGAAATGTAAGTGAAGAGAGGTTATAAAAGAACTGTTTCTGATCGCATTATGTAGCAATGCCACGCTCTCCTCAATCTCCCCACATCTCGCTGTCTGTCTTTCTTCTCTCTCCCCGCTCCTTCCTCCACATGTTGCTGATGGAGTCCTGCTCACCTCGGCTCTGCTGCTCTACATTGTAATGAAAGGGCCTCTCTCTCTTTTTCTCTCTCAGGCCCGGCACAAATGCAGCCATTAAAGTGCATTAAAGCACAAAAAGATCCTCTGTCTCTTCATGAGAGAGGAAAATTGTCTGCCTACTGCCAGAGTTTTGGCTAATACAAGTGTCCACCTGGTTCTCCTCAAAATGGAGTCCGTGTATCTGTGCCTTTTATCTAAAAAAAGGAAG
Organism: Sinocyclocheilus rhinocerous; assembly: GCF_001515625.1. NCBI lineage: Eukaryota > Metazoa > Chordata > Actinopteri > Cypriniformes > Cyprinidae > Sinocyclocheilus > Sinocyclocheilus rhinocerous. The sequence continues at coordinate 605,693 of NW_015650363.1, forward strand.
CTGATGGGTCCTGTAAGACAACAGACTACATGCTCTATCTATGACAGAAGCAATACAGTTCTGCATTCATATTTATAATTGACTCAGTGAAAGAGAATATGCATCAGAGTCATCAAAGTAATCGGTGTTCCATTTGCATCAGTGGAAACATGTGAGTGGGAAAACCATTAATGAAACCACTCACTTCCTTTAAAAAAATAACAAAAAAAAAACATTCTCAGTTCCCAACCCATTTGGGAGAAATAAGATCTAAATGTTGTGGGGATTTTTTTTTTGTAATTCTGGGGAGATTGTTATGTCTCAGCAGGAGATCATAGAGTAAAAAGGACCCAGGTGCAGTGATTTTAAAATACACTGAAAGAGTTTCCCACACTACTAATCAGCAGCGCCGCAACATCGCTACTGAAACTACCACATGAAACAGACCAGTGTGACCAGTGAAGTCTAAATCCCCGGCGAATGATTCTTATATGAGCTTGTTCTTTTAATGTATCAAAAGGATACAGCACAAGTCAGATTCCATAACTAATGACTTATATGACAGCACAGTGCACTCTGAAAACGTCTTTTGCAAGAATTGTTTCATACATTTTTATTATTTAAATTATCTTATCATTTGCCATTGAAATTGCATTTCTTTTTTCAGATGTTTGCTCCTTAAATGGAACCTTTAGTACATCTGAGTGTAACAGATTATTCATTGGATTTTGAAAAGTGGCAGTGACACTCAAAAATGGAGGCAGATGAACACAAGCTTGCAGTGGTGGATTTAACTGGACTAAATGATTGGAGAAATCCTGCATATTTTACCAGAGAGAAGTCTGTCAAGATCCAGTTATGACATTGATTAAAAATTTAGTTAGTTATTCATTTTAAATATGAAACATACACATGGATTTTTAAAACAAAAAGTTAAAAACAAACATTTAGAAACAAAAGATTTATTTTATGTAGACTTTATACCAGAATTGTGCCGCATCATACCTTTATTTGTTTGATTTCATGTAACAACATTTTCAAGCAAAAATGAGTTGCCAGAGTTTTTCCCTCCCCAGGCAGATCTGATGGCGTTGCACAAGCAGCAGCAGTAGGTCAATGTGAGCTGAGTGACATCCTGACTGGGAGGCAGACACCTGACCTTCAGCTCCAAAGGGAACACTTTAGCACAGAGCAATAAACAATACTCTAAAGACGCCATGGCACTCACCACTGCAATAATAGGAGTGACTTTTATTTTGTAATTAAAATCATGCTACTTGTGCTAAGCTAACAAGTTAAGCCTATAGGTTACTATTAATTTAAAGTAATGTGACTTAAGGAGTGTTAAAGCAAGTATGCTAGCCTAAATTACTATGGAGGCATGCAAGTGTGCACTTTATGTACTTTAAGCAGTATTTAACAGATAATGAAGTGGAAAAAGTGTGAATTGAAGGTGCTATATAGTTGTTTTCAATCTTTGTCTCTTTTAAAGCACTTTGTGGTAATGCTTTGTATGCTTCAGATGGCAGATTGATGTTGAAGGCATGGTTGGAGCACATCCCTCCATGCCGGTTTTGAGCCTATTGATTTCGCTGCCTCCAGAATGACTATTGACTTCATATATTTAAGCGAGGTCCCTAACGACATTTGAGATCAACGTGATTTCTGTCAGACTGACTGAACGGAGCATGGTCTATTGGTCTTGGTACAGTCGTCTGATTGCCACCCACGCCCATCAAAGACCCAGATGCTCCATCTTGTCTCTGTCTTGGTGCACTCTGACAATCCAGTCAGTTTTACACGCAGGGGTGGAGATTGGAGTCCCTGAGGGTGCCTGGCCCTTTAATCCTCACTGAGTACCAGACTCAGGATCTTGACCTGAATTAGCATAACCATCACATTTCTCACCTTTGCCCCACCTGAGGCGAAAAACACCACAATTGAGCTCATTATCAACCGCCCCTGAGTCATCAAGCATCCAACACATGCTGACAACATCAGCTGCTGCTAATGGCCATTTGGTCTAAACCTCAAAACAGAAAACTGAAGCAGAGGTTATACGAGGAAAAGCAATTTGTGCAGTGTATAGCTTTTAAGAGGTTGTAGACATATTCTGCAAGAACTGTTTTGTGCTGTACATTTTTCATGGCGCCTGCTAGCGACAGTAATAGAAAATTCTGGGAATGTTAAAATTGCTCTATTTACTCATCAGCAGGAGTTCAGTATTACTAATGGTTCCAAAAAGATTATGTCTTTAAAGGCCATATGTGGACTAAGCTTTTACTGGAAGTGAGTATTGCCGCTGTGGGAATAGTGTTTTTGTATTATCTTGTGGTATACCTGTTAGCACATGTGCACTATAAGTTTTGGTGCTTATCTGGGAGATTCTGGCCTGTGTTCTGTCCTGATTCAATTCCATATTTTCTCACCAATAAATTCCTGTGTCCTTTTTACTGCTTCTGTGGAAAGTGGGATAAAAAGGTTGTTGTACATTGTTTCATTTATAAGTAAATGTATACCCCCTCTTTTAAAAAGTGTAATATATTGCTGTTTCTGCAGTAGGACCAGTTCCAGAAATGTTACTTTTAATCTAAATTTATTTTAAAGGATAGGATTTCCTCTCCTGAGTTTTTTCCCAATTAGATATTGTTTAATTGTATTTTTATACTTCATAGGTTTAAATCCAAATGTATTATATTATATTACATTATATTATATATTACTTTGGATTATATTTTTTAAATATATAAAATAGATTTTTTCTTTTCTTTCCTGACATTTTTTCCTAGTTAGTAGACAGTTGCCTGCAGATTGTCCATCATTGATTTCACACATTACCACTCGTTGATGGCATACATTTACTATCAAATTGTATCTTAATTGCTGGTTTGCAATTACCAGAGAGTCTAAAACAAATGCAATTACATCAGTATTAAAGAGATAAGCGCTAATGAATTTTGTGCTGATTAATTACTGAAATTGTTCTCTAGAGTTTGACAACTAGGCAACACTTGTTGTATTGTTGCCAGGGCAACGTAGACGAGTAGGCAAGTACACCTGGTCAGTACGTCTAGGCAGGAAATGGAGAAAAAAGCTAGAGATGTCAGCAGATGGAGCTCTGGTAGGATGGATTCATGACAAAATGGGATTCAGGGTCTCCTCAGCAGATGGAGAAGCACCTGCTTTCCCCACAGTCTCCTATCTCAGCCCCAAGGACAGTAGAGACACCACAGGCTTGAGAGGTGTGCCAAAAGATACAGAAAATATTCATCCCTGTCCTAGGAGATGTCCTGGGGCTTTAGAGGATACTGCTTTCGTACAATACCAGACTGCAATAGGAAACAAGCCTCTGCTTGACCAGGGTCAAGTCATCCAGCAGTGTGGAATTAGTTTGACATCAGCAGGCCTCTTCCATCAATGCTTCTACCTTATGAGCGCTAATTATTTTGAATAGAATAGTGGCAGATCTTCATCAATTAGCCTTCACCCACCACGTCCTTGTCTGTTGCCTAGTCAGAAGGAGCAGAAAATGTTCTCGTCTCATTCTTAGCACGATGATGGTACTGTCAAGTCCAGTGGTTGTTGATTGTGTGTGTGTATGCTTGTGGAAAAGATGTCTGGATGCATGTTGATGAGGGAGGAAAAAAATCTACTGTACATCCTGTAGTCTCCTTGTGGACGAAATGGTCAGGACATACTAATGTTCGACAGCTTACACATATAAAAAATATCCAGATGTTATTGTAAGTGTTTAAAGCCTCATTGATTCATCATAACATCTTACACGTATTGTTAGTGGAACATATCTATCAGGTTACTAAAACCTAACGATTCCTTATCCACTGCTGGAATGTCAAAAGATTTGCACTGTATTTGACAAAGAACCTTGAATCTTAGTATGTTTATTGAAAGTCTTTATACGTTGTTACTCTATGTCTGGGCCAAAGAGCCCAGATACTTTAGCCAAGTAATAGAACATACAGCTGACTAATTGAAATCAAATGAAAAATTGAGATAAATGACTTCATTATTGTTAAAAACATTTATTAGATATTTAGCCATGATCTTTTGAACAGCAGCCAGGCCATAAAAGTGATATTCCGGTATTCTGGTGTTGTACATGTGGCTCTTTGCCATGTAATGAGAAAAAAGCTCTTTAGTCATTCAGTAGGTGCTTTTATCCCCCCCCCCCAAAAAAAAACTAATTAAGGGGCTT
>NW_015650363.1:609969-637342 GCF_001515625.1 Sinocyclocheilus rhinocerous
TTTATCCCCCCCCCCCCAAAAAAAACGTAGTTAAGTGCTTTGCTCAAGGACAAAACTCTGATACATTTACCGTTACCTGCCCTGAGCTTTAGCCACTAGGTCTACGTCATTCCAAAAACAGTTGAGACAGACAGACAGACAGACTGATGCAGGGTTGCAATTTTGAATCTTAATAAAAAATGTAAAATGTGAATAATGTTAGCTAGTTGACAATTGGACGGAGGGAAATAACATACAATTGTACCATCTTTCAATGTGATACTGTGTGACAGTATGCAATTTTGAACATATTGTGCACTTAAGGTAGAATTATGTGCCTGAAGGACTTTTAGGATACAGAAATGATGGGATTTCATACTGTGCCTTTCCTATGTCATATCTGAGTCACAGAAGGGAGATGAGCTTTGACAAGACAGGTCTTTTTTTAAAAGAAATTTTTCAGAAATGCAGCTTGTTTGTTTTCCATTATGGCTTGTTCCAATTTTGAGAGCCATGTACAGTAATAAAGATAGATAGTTCTGTTTTGACAGAAACACATATGGAATATATCCAAAGGCACCATTTGTACAATTGAGAAGTTCATATTTCTCACAAAACTTCACTCCTACAGTCAATATCAAATTAAATTTTATGAGTGTGGGATGCCACACTTGTATTAGAACAGCCTCTCTCTCCTTTCTTATAAATAAGTTGACACAAACAATCTTAAATATGCTGTAATGGAAATAAACTTGGAACATCTCAAATTCAAATTCAAACACTTATAGCAAAGACTGACATAATGCGATATATATGCACTATATATATATATATATATATATATATATATATATATATACAAAGTTGGTTTCACAAGACCTAAATGTCCTCTAAAAACTCTCCCAGCTAAAAATGTTAACCTTCACCTCTAGTAAAGCGCAGAAAAACAATGAGGATGAGGGAAACAAATGGCATAGCTTTCCTTTCTGTTTAGAGTGTGATGATTCACCTCCTGCCCTCCTGTCAAAGTAGTAGAATGAGATGACATATGGCAATGTGTCATGTTGCATTTTATGATTTCAAACCAAAATAATGTGTGTAATATCCATCCTAAACACACTATGTTAGCCTTAGTCTTGCTTGCATGTGCTTTAGCAGTAGAACAGTGCATCACAAATTTAAAATGTCAGAACCAGAATCAGAATCAGAAAGAGATTTATTGACAGGTATGTTTATAAATATGAGGAATTTGTTATGGTGACAGAAACTTCCACAGCACAAACAGAATGACAGTGACAACGCACAGATAATAAAAATAGAATAAGTAATAGGAATATACTGCTAATTTTTGAATAAAAAAACTATACAAAATAGACAATAGATGGTATTTTGTGTGTACAGGTGTTATGTACAAATGCAAGGAAATGTGAATAAGAAGTATGGTGTGCTAAATAAATAAACATATAAATAGTGTTGTGTATTACGTTTATTGTAAAGTTAACTGTTCATGAGATGGATTGCCTGAAGGAAGAAACTGTTCTTATGCCTGGCTCTTCTGGTGCTCAGTGCTCTGTAGCCCTGACCAGACGGCAACAGTTCAAAGAGGAAGTGGCCCAGAGGGGTCCAGAATGATTTTGCCAGCCCTTTTACTCACTCTCGATGAGTACAGTTCTTGGAGAGTGGGGAGGGTTGTACCAGTGATTCACTCAGCAGTCTGGACTATCCGCTGTAGTCTTCTGAGGTCAGTTTTGGTAGCTGAGCTGAACCAGACAGTTATAGAAGTGCAGAGGATGGATTCAATGACTGCAGAGTAGGACTGTATCAGCAGCTCCTGTGGCAGGTTGAACTTCCTCAGCTGGCGAAGGAAGTACAGCCTCTGCTGGCTCTTTTTGACAACAGAGTCTATGTGGAACTCCCACTTCAGGTCCTGAGAGATGGTGGTGCTCAGGAACACTCCAATATTTTCCCAGCCTCACTAGCTGCTGCCTGTCTGTCAGGAAGCTGGTGATCCATTGACAGATAGAGGTGCGCAAAGAGAGCTGGGTTAATTTGGACTGGAGGAGGTTTGGGATGATAGTGTTGAAGGCCGAGCTGAAGTCCACAAACAGGATCATCACATAAGTCCCTGGTTTGTCCAGATGTTGTAACATATAATGCAGTCCCATTTTGACTGCATAATCCACAGACCTGTCTGTTCGCTAAGCTGGGGTCCTTACTGGGGTCCAGTAAGGGGTCCAGTGATGTCCTTCAGGTGGACCAGCACCAGTCTTTCAAATGACTTCATGACCACAGATGTTAAAGGGGTCATATGATGCGATTTAAATTTTTCCTTTCTCTTTGGAGTGTTACAAGCTCTTGGTGCATAAAGAAGATCTGTAAAGTTGCAAAGACTAAAGTCTCAAATCCAAAGAGATATTCTTTATAAAAGTTAAGAGTCAACCACGCCTACCTAAAACGGCTCATTCTAACATGCCCCCACATGTCTACGTCACGATGAGGGAAGATTTGCATAACGCCACCCAAATGTTCACGCAAAGAAAGAAGGCGTAACTTTTATTCTCGCTGTAGTATTGTTGTTGCCGCCGCCATGTCGTGAAGGCGCTGTGTGTTTCGTTGTGAAAGCGAAACTATTTTGTTTGGCCTTCCAAAAGAGGTCGATATCTGCCTCGTCATGCCAAGAGCTGACCCGTGCTGGTCGCTGAGGAAATACATCAACTTTGCGCTGTGGATCGCCGGATCGGCTTTCACCGTGGACGAAGCGGAGTCCAGCCCGGAGCCGTCACATGTCCTTCCGGACGCTCCGTCGTTGAAATCGCCGGCCGCGCCGTTCTCAAGCCCACCGGCCTCCGCTCCTTGTTGTTTGTCATTTCTCCGATCACAAATGCAGACATGGTTTTATGTTTATGCGGTGCGATGCAATGCAACGCGTAAAAAGACAGTATAAGTCATTATAATCAGTAATTATGTTTTTTTCTCGTCGCTCCGGCCGGGACATGGCATCACGGTATGGTAAGGGGCGTAACATTCCCATCACACGCTTGAGGTATTCGGCCAATCAAAGCAGGAAGGGACTTCACATAGCTCCAATGATCTGTTGTAAATTTGTGTGAAGATTGGGGCCAGTTAGTCAGCACGGGATTTAAGACAGGCTGGTGTAACACCATCTGGGCCTGGTGCTTTTCTTGTCTTCTGTTTCCGGAAGACCTGACACACATCATCTTCACTGATCCGAAGTGCAGGAGGGAGAGAGGGACGTTGCTGGAGGTGTCAATGGTTCCATGGAGAAAGGGTCAGAATGGGTGTGGGGTGTGAGACAGGGTTTTTCCAAACCTGCAATATAACTCATTCAAATCGGCCAGTTGTTGATTCAACACAGTGCTGGGGGATGGTGTCTTGCAATTGGTGATGTTTTTCAGTCCTTTCCACAATGAAGCAGAGTTATTGGCTGAAAACTGGATTCTCAGCTTTTCAGAGTAGTTTCTCTTAGCCACTCTGATCTTCTTTGCCAGTGTGTTTTTGGCCTGTTTATATAAGACTGTCCCCATTCCTGTAAGCATCTTCTTTGGCCTGATGGAGCTGTCTGAGTTTTGCAGTGAATCACGGTTTGTCATTGTTGTAAGTTAAATGAGTCCTGGTAGGAATGCACATATCCTCAAAGAAAGTGATGCATGATGTTACAGTGTCTGTGAGCTCGTCCAGATCGGTGGCTGTAGCTTCAAAAACACTCCAATCAGTGCAGTCGAAGCAGGCTTGTAAATCCCGCTCTGCTTCATTAGTCCATCTTTTTACAGTCCTTATTACAGGTTTAACTGATTTCAGTTTCTGCCTGTAGGTCAGTATAAGATGAACCAGGCAGTGATCAGAGAGCCCCAAAGTTGCCTGTGGGACAGAGTGATATGCATCCTTTTTTGTGGTGTAACAGTGGTCCAGTATATTACTCTCTCTGGTAGGATATGTAACATACTGTCTGTATTCTGGCAGTTCACGGGAGAGATTTGCTTTATTAAAGTCACTAAGAACGATTATAACAGAGTCCGGGTGTTGTTGTTCTGTGTCTGTGATCTGATCAGCCAGCTGTTGTAACGCTACATTCACGCACGCTTGCGGAGGAATGTAAACACTGAAGAGAATGAACGATGAAAACTCCTGCAGCGATAAAGGCTTACAGTTGATGAAAAGCACTTCTAGATCAGGACAGCACATCTTCTTCAACGCTGTAACATCTGTACACTAACTTTCGTTGATGTAGAAGCATGTCCCACCGCCACGCGATTTCCCTGTTGATTCTGCATCCGCTCTGAACAGCTGGAAGCCTGGCAGTTGTAGTGTGCTGTCCAGAATGGCTTCATTCAGCCTGGTTTCCATGAAAACACAGAGCAACAGAGTTTGAAAAGTCCTTATTTATCCTCGAGAGAGATCAAGATTCGCCAGATGGATGCTAGGCAGTGCCATTTTAATGCCGCACTGTCTGAGCTTGACGAGCGCGCCGACTCGCTTCCCACACTTATGCATCCTAAAGCACTTGAACAGCGTCGCTGCTCCGCCAACTACAATGTCCAGTAAAACATCAGAATAGGCGAAAACTGGTGAAATATTGGGTGTTGTGTACTGCCAAATGTTCAGCAATTTGTCCCTGGTGAAACTGATTGTAAGAATATAACTAAAAACAGGACAAACTAATAAAACCATTAAAACAACTGTGGAGCTCCACACCGAGGCGGCCATTCGTGGCGCCATCTTGGAGATGTCAAGCACATAAATAAATTCTCACTCACGCTCAGTGTTTGGTCTCTCAGAGGAGTGAATTGCTGCACAACCCATCTTGCCCTAATCATGTTTCTGACATGAATATCATTATGCTTGGTGGTCTCTCTCATCCAACTGCTCCCCCAGTATACATGCATAAAGGATCATTAGATATTAAATAGAGTTTAGAGTATCAACTAGGGGGGAGATAACCGAAGCATTTATTGTGGATGACATATTTACATTGATTGCCAATAAGGATAAAGTGGCCTCAGAAAAGTCTTATGCAGGCCATTTTTCCTCCCATTGGAGCTGTTTTATGAACTAAACTGTACAAAATTAATTCAGTCAATGAGGAGGTTCGTAGGTATTATCTTCTATTCTTTCTTCTCATCCGTCACGGGTCATACTGTCTTTTTTTTAATCAATTTAGCTGCCTTTCTTTTGTTTGATAGATGTGCACACATGATGTCTCCCACATGAATTCTTGAGGACTTATGACAGCTATTAAGTAATTCCCAAATCGATGGCTACAAGGCACTTCACCCGCTCGATTTGGTTTGCGAGGATTTTTGGAAATGAGTCTGAATATTGATCATCACATTTCAAGGAACACCTGACATCTGGAGTCCCTCCGGGTTGATTTGTCATTCCTCCCCCACCACCATTTGCATATTCCCCCTGTGTTTAATTCCCTTTTTAAACAGAGGCGTAATTAGTTGGAGTCACTGGAGCAGTCTTGGATTATGCCTTTCAGAGAAACAAAACATTTGATCTCATTTAGAGCAGTTAAAGAAAGCAGTGAGGCTCACTGACCATTAGATACGCACCGAACCAAAGCCTCCGGCACATTTGTAGAGAACAAAGCCCTGAGCTACACTCTAAGGACCTTCAAAATATATGCAGATTCTCTTTTTGTAATTTCAATCAGCCTCTAAAGGTGAGGGAAAGTGCTGGGTTTCAGAATAGTAAGTAGCAAAAAAATAAATAAAATTACAGGCAGAACACAGTGTTTTTGCTTTTGCGACCTATTGTAGATAACGGTGTAAGAATTTATAATGTTTTATTCATTTTCAAATCTTGTGATCTGTTATTTTCTGTTTATTTATTTATTATAATTTCGATTATACCAAAGACATGATATTTATCTTTCCAATTTTTGTCCAATGTTTTGCATGCATGTTAGCTCTTGTTTTCCCCCATAAAAGAACACATGTGTATTGGGGGGAAAATAAAAGGAAAAAGATAAAAAATTATAAAAAGTGAAGTAATACTGTTAGACCCTTTTTTACGGCATGGCTAAATGTATTTTATTATTTTATTTTTTTACAAATACAAATATTTTCCTTTAATTTATGGGAAATAAATGTTTATCAGCAAGTATAAACATCTATCTATCATCATAACATAATCTAGTGATGGGACGATTGATACCAAGGCTCCGATGCTCCGACGCAGTTTTCAAAGCACTATTGTATCACACACTGTGCCGATGCTTGTATCGAAATGACAATACCACGTGATTGATGACGTTTGAGGCTTCGAACGTCATGCAGTATCGGAAGGTCGGGACAGCTGGTTTGAAAAAAAATTGGCTCTTCGCATGATTCATGTGTTTGACTTCACATTGACTTGGTTGTGTGTGTGTGTACACTTATTTGGGATTCAGTAGAAGTAGTTTAAAATAACCTCAACACCAGACAGAAACTGAATGCACGTCACACCTCCATTGCATTTTATCATGTTCTAGCTGGGGTCTCAGAGACCCTGAACAGCTCACCCAAAATATTTTTGCTACTACTCACGTCAGTTTATTAATTATAAATCACACACTTGTATATTTTATATTATTGATCAATATGTGAATCCATTAGATAGGCTGAAGAAACCGAGTCTGACCACAAGATGTTGCTAATGCGCACCGTGTTAAAAAGCTTCGAGTAATGAACCGTTTTTCGGCACAATTTCATGAAAGCCTCAAACGGTTCAGAAAGCCTCGGTTTCCCATCACTAACATAATCCACTGAAGGCGAGCGCAAAGAACCCAAGTGCAGTTTAAAAGTCCCAAAACATGAACAAATACAAGATAAACAAAGACTTGACTTGGCATGACCACAAACTCACCAAACAGCAGATTACACTAAACAAAGACAATAGGAACATGAGGGCTATTTAAAAACAGACAAATGAGCTAACAAGGAACACCTGTGATGAATAATCAAACAATGAACCAATGAGGAAACAGGACACATGACACATGAAACATGGTACAGCAGAATCCAAAATAAAAGACATCAACACCAATGTGAACCAAAACACAAAACAGACGTGACAATCATCTATCCTTCATTCATTACATTATATAGCATTCATTCATTTAATCAATTTTGTGTATATTTTGATGTTTAATATTTATTACACTCTTAAAAAAAAAAAAAAAACTCCAAAACCCAAAGCCCTTCTTCAGTGATCAGTTCTTAAAATAACCATTTTTTTTCTTAGTGTGAAGAACATTTTAATAATCTGAAGAAGCTTTTGTGAAGAACCTTGTTTTTGTGGTTGTTAAAGGTTCTTCTTGGAACCGTCAATGCCAATAAAGAACCTTTAATTTTAAGAGAGCAGTAAATGAAAATAATCACAAATTGGAAATATTTATATTAATAGGAAATGAATGAATAAATAAAATAGTTCAGTTAATATTTAGTTTGACATCCTAAGGTTAATGATCAACACTGAACAAAGTTTAAGCACCTCCTTCACTGACCATTTGTTGAAATCCTTTAAGAATTTCAGGGCCCTTTGTGTGCCCACACAAAAAGTGCCAAGCACAGTATCTTTAATTGTGTTTAATCGTGTCTACATATTATATCGTGCAAAGAAAAGCCAACCCTGATATCTATTGACAAGAACAGGAGGCTCATCATCTATAATGCTAATGCTAATCAATGGATATGTTGAGTGGAGATTCTCATTAACAAGGTTATTTACTACATCCTGGTAGTTCATGCCAGTGCACGTTTGTAGAAGAACTCATACCATTCTTGTAGAAGAATGGTAGGCCTATAGCTTTACCATTCACTGGGGCATTAATGCCTGATATAGCGTGACGATAATGTCATAGGTGACTTAATCTAGCGACCCTCTTGGGCATAAAGAAGAGAGCATTGTGGTGCTCGTCAGCCTTTACTCCAGTCTATGATTGTGATACAGGTTTCCAAGGGAACAGAGCCTGTAGAGCAGCGTCCAGCAGAGACATGCAGGCTTATTCAGGCCCAGCAGTACCAGCCCGTTTCATCCACTATGCCCCAGCTTCCTCTCTCAGTCTCAGCATTGAGCGAGCCTTTGTCACGGTGGCTCAGCTCCACGCAGTCAGACAGGAGACGAGCAAAAGGAAACCAAGAACAAATGTCTCAAGATTCACGCCATTCATCCTGTCTTCTATTCTTGCTGCCTCTCTCCTTTCACTCAAAAGCAGAAAGAAAGAGACAAAAATCACTGTCGGAAGCATCTTGGAAAAATTAGTGGAACAAAAAAGACTGCACTTGTTTTGACTTTTTCTATTCATTTACAAAGCAGTATTCTTTACTTTTATTTTATTTTTCCTCCAGTAATTACATTCCCCAGTTGTGTAAAGACTTTTTTTTAAAAGAAAACATTTCTTGTATTTTATGACAAGGTTTTAGGTATGGATGTAGAAGGGGAAAAGTGTATATGTTGGTGCTTTGAGGTTTTATATATTTTCTATATTGTAGTTTTGAACATTTAAAAAACTAACTAAAATGACAAATAGTATATATACTGCCATTCAAAGGTTTGGACTCAGTGATATATATATATATATATAGATTTTTACATAGTTACAAAACATTTAAAACAGTTTCCACAAAAATATAAAGTTTAACTAAAAATAACTATTTTAACATTTATATCAGTAAGAAATGTTTCTTAAGAATCAAATCAGCATATTAGAATGATTTCTGAAGGATCATGTGACACTGAATACTGGCGTAATGGATGCTGAAAACGCAGCTTTGCCATCACAGGAATAAATTATATTTTAAATATATTCAATTAGAAAACATAAATTTTAAATTGTAGTAGTATTTCACAATGTAACCATTTTTACTGTATTTTTGCTAGCATAAGAACATAATAAAAAGAAAAACATAAAAAAAATCGAAACAGCATTTAAAAATTCAAGGCATCTCTGTTGTTTTTTCTTAACTGTTCTTCCAGTTCCAGTCATCCTGAACTCGTAATGCAGTGTTAGGTTCATGATGGTTCCTGTGACGGGCAGTACTCATTGTGAAAGAATGAGGTTAATTGATTATCTGAAGGTAAGTATCAATAAATTACCCTTAAATGAATAATGGCCTTGGCAGTTAGTCCTAAATTGCTTTGGCAACATGAACAGACAGCCACATGCTTCCACACATTCATATACACACGGACTCACACTCCTCACCCCCTCCTATCAGAGTTGTCCGACAGGCTGACACACCCAGAATCCATTCGTTTGTCAATTAAAGGCAAAATTGTGTTTATGAAGTGTCAGAATGATGAACAGGCCTGTGTTGTCAGACCTGCATCTCAGTAAACGTCCAGCAGGCATAGAGGCATCAGTGCTTATGTAGGCTATTAAGTCAGGCAGCCATGCATCTCAATAGCAGAACACAGCCATGGGTTGGAGAGAGACAGACAGCATATGAGCTCAGTATATTGGCCTGCTGTCTGCCAAGGCGACTGCAAATGATTGTTTGGCAGCTTTAAAGTCCACTCGCTCCGATTCAAATTCCTTTATTTGATTTCTCCTTCTGGTGTGGATGCGCTAGAGTGCTGGGTGGGGAGGATAGGGACCGTAATACTTAGCTCTTTTATTGGATTGGTCTCTTTGCTAGATGTGCTGTCAAGTGCCTGGTCACTTAAGCCTGTGTAGTAAACTTCCGAACACTGACACTCAGAGAGAAATTAAAAACCCTTTTTTCTGTTAATAAAAGGAAGATTTTTGGCTATGGTATGAATTATACAGGTAGCAGTTTATGTGTGGTTGATTAAAAAAAAATACATTATATATACATGATATGTGGACATTTTATGCAAATAAATTTTGTTTATAATTGGTTCTCTTGTGATTAGGAAAAGTCATGAAGCATCAACCTAATACGTCAATGTTAAGTATGTTTTTTGTGCTATTAAAATGGCCATGCGTTCCCTGAGACCCCAAATAGAACATGAATATTAAGTCACCAAATTATCTGCTTTCCAAATGAACCATTTTCTACTTTATTCACATATAAATTACAATAAGTTTCAAACCAATATCTTTAATTAATGCATTAGGTATCATGAACTAAAAATGAACAATACTGTAGTTTCACAGCATGCATTATTCCAGATTAATGTTAATAACGGCATACAACACATTATATGTGATTTACAATTAACAGTAGTATAAAATCCTTCTCAAACCCCCCTCACTCCCTAGTATTAAAGTATACAGTTGTAATTTCAGTGTAAATGCATTTATGCCACTTCTGAACAGCATTAAACAATCTTTATAAAGACACCTAAATGCCACTTCAGAAGCGCTTCTGTGCCACCTTTGCAGTGTAAATTTATCACTAGGCTAGACTAGAAAAAAAAAAGTAATTGTTAGTCCATGATGCTTAATGCATTAGCTATATGTTTACAAATTGTAAAGTGTTACAGGTTTTCATGAAACAATACCATTTAAAGACAAGTCATGATGGTGATACATTCTACTCATAATGGTGTGCTACAGATCTATAGCTGTAAAAGCAAACACACAGATGGAAAACATCTCCAGGGATCCACTCCAAAGTAATTGTCCATAGCTGGGTCATTGTACCTACTACATATATCATTGTGCCTTTGAGTGCGTACAGTTCAGAGTACTGTTGTCTGCACAAGCTTTCCTTTGTGAATCCATTGTCATAGTATCAGACTTGCTGTGTTGGCTTTTCTCCCAGAACCTCAGCATTTAAGAACATTTAGAACACCAGTGGGAAAGTGTAGCTGCATTAATAACATCAGCTCCTTTCCACCCTATGATCCATTTTGTTTGTATGATATTTTTAATGAGTCTTTGAATATGTTTATAGATGTTTCTGCATAGCCACTTCTTTCATATAAAGAACGGATTACTTTATTCTAATATAATTTGTTATTAAATCATTTTTAAATATTTTATATAGTGTTGTAAAGCAGTGCACTTTACAAGTACAGCATATGTGGACTGCAACGTATAAATTTGGCCCATGTTTTTATGTGCCTAAGGATCAAGTACTTGTTCGTTTCTGAGGTGAATGTCCAAACTAATTCATACAGTGAGAACAAGCCAAAGTCAAGGACAGGAATTGCTTTCTGAGCCAGACGTCTTGTCGTTAAGCCTACCTGGATTTCTGCTCAAATTTTTGTCATTCTCATAGTCAGTATGCTTGCTTTTCTTTATTCTTATCAATCTTTTGTAATTCCCCCTCACTGGCCTTAAAGGACATAGTAACCAAGGTAACTAGGGCTTATTTATGAGTATTATTAAGTGATGATAAATTGTTAGATAATGATTGGCTGTCAGTGAGTCTAAAAAAGGTCACTGAGACATACAGGCATATGCAGATTTGATCATGTTCCTTGTGAAAGGCGGTTTTATTTGCTGGGAAATTGGAAGGTAGAAATTCAGTTTTTGGGGTAATTTTATTCATAATGACCTCAAAGCATTCTGGTTTCACATGGGAAAAAATTGTCTGAGCTGGGAACCTGGGAATGCTTAAAAGGAATATTTCACCCAAAAATGAAAATTCTGTCATCATTTACTCACCATCATGTTGTTCTAAAACCGTATGATTTTCTTTCCTCCATGGAACACTAAAGAAAAATAGTTCTCGTACTTTTCCATGCAATTAGTCCCCATGAGGACTGAGGCTTTCTTTATAAAAGACTCAAAAGCACCATAAAAGCAGCTTAAAAGTGGTCCAAACGACTTGTGCGCTATATTCAGTCGTTTGAAGCAGTACATTAGCATTGTGTAAGATTAAAATCAGACATGAAGGTGAGTAAATGATCACAGAATTTTCAGTTTCAGGAGAAATATTCCTTTTCCTATGGCATTGATGCAGCTAAAGCAGTTCCAGGGTTTACTTGAGGTAAATAATTAATAAAAGGAGTCCTCTGTGTTATGTGATCATATCGTTTATAATTTGTCTTTCTTTTGTGTACTATTGATTTGTAGTGACCCCTTCCAGTGTGGAATAGAGAAGTGTGGAGGCGTTTTTGACTGACTTGACATCTCTCTTGTCTCTCGACACTCGTCTTGCACTCTCCCTCAAACTCAAACTCTCTCTTTAACTCATTTCCACCATCATTCTTTTATTCTAACGTTTTTCATACCCAACTGAGAAATTAAAGGACTGAAGATCACTTGACTTCAGGATCTGCAAGCGACCCTCCACAGTTCAGCAAACAAAGTGGCATTTAGAGTTACAGTAAATTTGATAAAAAAAATAGCTGTGTCATTTTTATGAAGTTGTAAAAACCAATGAGGCAGCAACTCCTCAATTGGATGGTAAGCATGCTGTAAGGCCAGAGCTAAACAAGAGCTAAAAATACTGTTTTCCTAGTTTGACCTGCTGTAACAAAACACTTTTCAATAGCTTCTATCAAAAAAATATCACATTTACACCTTGGCTTAGATTATGGTAGAAAACCCCCTAAGATTCAGATCAAATCATCTTGACAGATGAAAATGTGTTTTATTTTCACTTGGAAAAGTTCAGTTTGTATTTTATACTTCTGTAGCCAAACACAACACCTTTTTTATATATTAATTTAGTTGAATGACTCATTCTTCTCACATTAAGAATCACATTCATGCTTAAATTGTTGCCCACATTCTTGCTATATGAAGAAATACCTGAAACATGACTTTAACATGCCTCAAACTTGAAATTGATAATAATTAAAAACAAGAATTGGTAACACTTTAGTATAGGGACCAATTCTCACTATTAACAAGTTGCTTATTAGCATGCCTATTATTAACATATTGGCTGTTTACTAGCACATATTCTGCATGACAATATTCTATATCCCTAATCCTACCCAACACCTAAACTTAACAACTACCTTACTAACTATTAATAGTTTATTGAGGCAAAAGTCGTAGTTAATGGTTTGAAGAACCATTAACTACGCCTTTAAGTACCGTCTGAAATTTTCTTCTAAAATTAGCATTTTTGTCAGGCTCCTATGTTTAGGTTCAGTAATTTTACTTTAATGGCAATGTATAGGTCATTTTCTATGCCATTAAAGTGAAATAACTGAACATAAATATAGGAGCCTGATAAAAAATTTTCGTTTTAGATGAAAATTTTAGACGCCACTTAGAGGTTTTTGCATCTGAACTCTTCGTTTGTTAATAGCAAGAATTGGGCCTTAAAATAAAGTGTGACGCAAGAATTTAATTGATTTTGTTCATTCATATTTTGTAGTGTTGTGATGGGTCCTGCTAAACACTGTTTTTCTGTTATTGACTTTGAATTTACCTTCTGATGATTTTACAGTATTATCTGAAGTAAGAAAACAGTTTGAGCTTCACAATATGGATTTAGAGTAATTACTATCTTTTCAACAGCATGAAAACTGGAAAGATGCAGGACTAATATAACAGAGGTGTGAACAGAATTTAACTACAACATCCAATTCAGTATACTGACAAAACTCTTATTCTGTTCTATTATGTTTTGTTTTATTAGATTTTATGCCTAAAGAAAATATTTTTTTTTTCAGTTTGATAAAGATGACACATGTTTGAATCTATTGGCAGATGATGCTCAGTAATGACTAACATTATTCTAAAAGCCACATTTATCTAGCTGCTATTTTTTAAACAAATAATCATGGCCCATATCCATAGATGTACTAAGCCAAACTGTTCATGACGCTTTTATTATAGTAATTATGCTGTGTCAGAGGACAGGACGTATTTTTTAAATACGATTTCATTCAGAGTATAATGTTCTAATTGGGTGATGCCCTTTAAACACACTAGAATAAAGGGGTCAAGGTTTGGCTGGTTAGCATAACCAAACTGCACTGGTTCTGGTTCTGAAAACCATCTTTCTCCACTGACAACCATTTAAAAGTAGCGGTTTAGTTTTAATAAACCTACTTAGTGTGAAATAGACTTTTTGCACTTCTGAGTGATTAGTCAGACCGCATTTATGACTAAATGCCTTTGTGTTTGTACCATGTTTGTTTCTAAATTGGCTTTTTAGTGTTGCTATATATTTTCTTATATATAGCAATATATAGTTTTTGTTTGCTGTACATTATGATTTGTGAGTCATAAAAGGATTCTCCGGAGAGCTGGAAGAGCTGTGGACATTTCCACTTCTCTACAAACAGACATCTAAAATTTGTATTCCAGAGAAACCGTCCTGCAAGCAGGGTTTCCTTTGAGCTCTATGCAAGAAAAGTCATGTTCCGTGTTTCAAAGTGTCCAACAAACTGACATTGACATTGGGCTGAAATTATTTATGGGAGGAAGACAAAGGAATTAAGCTTTTCTTCAGGGAGAGGAGTTTTCATGGAGGTTATTACAAATGCCTCCCCCTCTTGTAGTCCTTGTCCAGTTTGCTTCACTGTCCTTCTCAGGTATGACAAATAAATTCAGTTAGTTGGACAAACAGCTGCTTTTTCTACCCTGGCGGAGCTTGATATCATACATTTTCTATATACTTTCTACTGAGTTCCACCAAAGCTACCTTATGCATTTTAAATAGTGGTACAGATGCATGCTGGGAAGGAATTTGATGGATTGGCCTGTCCTCTTATGTGGTGGCACGTTTTTGCTGGATCATTCCTTGACATAGACTCATTGTTTGCATTAACCAGGCAAGTCAGCTATTAGACACGGATGACTGATTAAAACATTACGCATAAGACAAAATGTCCAAGTGCACATCAGAACAAAGTGGTCTGATGGAAGCTGATTAGTAAAAATGCATTCTTTTTTGTGTTGAGAGGACAGTGAACTGATCACCATGATTGAATGTAGAGTCTGGTTCTAGCACACATACATTTTTCATGTTTTCAGTTGTTCAACTTTTAGGTTTATAAAAGGATATAAAAATACTATAAAAGGTTTTGGAGGTTGACAATGCATCTATACTGCAATTCAAGTTTTATTATTTTTTTAAAAGTCTTTTATGTTCACCAAAGCTGTATTTATTTTATTAAAAATACAGTAATAAAAGTAATATTGTTATATATTATTAAAATTTAAAATAGTATTGTTATATAAAATGATATTATATGTAAAATATTATATTTATTAATATATTTTAAAATGTGATTTTTTTTTCCTGTGATGGCAAAGCTTAATTTAAAGCAGCCATTACTCAGTCTTCAGTGTCATATGATCCTTGAGAAATCATTTTGATATGCTGATTTGGTGCACAAAAAAGTCTTATTATTAGCAGTGTTAAAAATATTTATTTAATATTTTCATAAAAACAGGATTCTTTGGTGAATAGAAAGTTTAAAAGAACAGCATTTATTTGAAACATTATTTTTTTCAACAATGTAAAAGTTTTTTACTGTCAGTTTGATCAATTTAATGTATCCATGCTGAATACAGGATTCAATTCTTAAAAAAAAAAGAATTTAAGTGTATATCCAATTGTCCAAAAATGTTATGCTATGTACAAATGTCTGTGAATACTAATGAGATTGTGGTGATACCTTTCACTGTGAGGTATTTCTCACTACTTCCCTACATGTTCAGCCAATGACATATGGCACAAACAACAACAACAAAAGCAATGGCAAAAGCTAAGCTTAAAAAGAAACATGCTTAGCTCACCAATGGACCATGAAACAAATCTTTCCTCTGAGCCGAAATTCAGGCACAGAAATCACTTTTCATTTGTCATATAACTCCGAAAGTCAGGAGAGCAGATTTTCTGTCAGCGATGCGCTTTGAATGCTCTAATAATTTTTTTGAGCGAGTCAGGCACAGAGACTTAACAGATTCGCAGGAAAATAAAAATTGAGACAAAATAAAAGCGCTTGCCAACAATAGAGCTGCATGAACGTGTTACGATGCAGTAGAAACTGGACTGGAGGATTGAACGGGAAGCAAAAGGGTCACTGCCGCCAACAAGAACATCCATTCTACTTTGTTTTTCCTCCTCTCCCCCATTCAATTTCCTGTCCAAGTGCTTCGGGAAACACAACAAACAAACGAGAATAGCCTTATAGTGGAGACAAGCTGGCTGGCTCTCCGCCAGTTTAATGAGCATAAATTCCCACTGATTTTAATGTTATTCTATGATATTGATCTCCTCGTGTGGCAATCATGGATGGCGCTTTTGTGATCCATGTAACCGAGTTGATAGCAATGATTTTGAAATGTATGTGGTAAACATACCTACCTCAGCTTCCCTAAGGAAATCCCTTCCTCGACTGGTATGGTGGAAAATATATTGATTTGCTTCAAGTGTGCGATCCATTTAGAGTCCAACAGCTCATTAGGCCCTCAGAGCCACAATATCAACTAATCACTACTTTAACCCCCCTTACATTAGGGCCGGTCCGCCGGTGTGGCTCAACAATGGAGGGTTTTTGTTGTGAGGTTATGGATGTACAGGGAGGAATCCCACCTGAATTGTGCCTTTCCTCTGTGTTGCTTTCTGATGAATGGAGCAAGCCGAGCTCACTCACTTTCACTGAATAAAAGATATGGGGATAATACACCGCCTAACCCTCCCAGTGCTTCCCTCTCCCTTTCCACTGCAAACACAGGCTCACATTTCAGGTGCCTGTGTTCTCTAAGCTTGAAGTTCTAACTAAAGGGAAGTGAAAAGGGTTGCTGGTGCGCTGCCTTAGCTGGCTCAAGAGATTCGCCAGGTGAAGGTAATGAAGGAGCAACCAAATGAGATAATATTATATTAGCAGTGAATGTTGAAGGGTTTGAGTTCTGTGGCATAATCGCTAATCGTGTGCTGGTTGAAGAACTATTGTATTCATTTCTCCCTCTTTCCCGAGCACAGGGAATCCATTGAAGTTTACTTCGGAACATTCATTCACGGATTTGCGCAACACCACGTCCTGCAGCGTCTTCACACACAGACGAAACTTACTAAAGATGTGTAAAGTGTGACTAATATAGCTCTGTAAATAAATACACTTTTCCTTTGAATGGAACATATACACTCTTTTTGAACTGGAATCATGGTGGAATATTCTGTGAAGTTCACTTTGCAGGGCACTTACACAGTTGAATAGAACAAACATCTGAAGTGATATATACAAAATGTGCAGAGTGGGGGGTCGCGAGGACTGGAATTGAGAACCACTGCTTTAGACATTTATGATGATGTCTTCCCATGTGGTGACGAAGGTAAAATAAAATGTACTAGCAGATTTAAAAAAGAGTTTGAGTGCGGATCTTTGGTTTATGTGAAGTAATTAAATTGACTGATGCACCAAAAAAATATAAACGCAAGAGCGTGGTGCAAACGGCTTTGTGGAACTGAATATATGATGATGTTGACACACGTTGACATATATATATATATATATATATTAGGGCTGTCAATCGATAATTTTTAAAAATCTGATTAATCACATCCTTTTTCTGTGATTAATCGCAGACTTCATGAAAATAATCAGACCATTTATCTTGTTTCAAATGTTTATTTTGTCATCATTTGCTATATTATAATAATATATATTTTCTGTGTATGTACTCCATGCAATTTTATAAATTACAGTTGACAAAAAGTTGGAAAATGTATTTTAAAGGATGTTTCAGTTTTTTTTTGTCTAAACAGTATGTAACACAGTTTGTAGATTGGGAAGAAGGAGGCGGGAACCGGCAAACATTTAAACATAAAACATTAATAAACAAATGAACGAACACAAAACGAAAGTAAAAGCGGCAGCCCCTACTGACTGCATATATCTACTACAGTACACGGATCAATTCCGTATAACTAAACACAGCAACATAAACATGACAAATAAAAAAAACTCTACTAGCGAGACTGGTTATCCAGTCGAGAAACCGTAGTTTTCGTCTCATCTGGCCATACAGCGGTGGGATGTGTTGACATTCCGTTCTGAACGAACACAAAACGAAAGTAAAAGCGGCAGCCCCTCACCGACGACTGCCACATAAAACATAACAAAACAACAACATAAATAGCCCAGGCCTGGTCCTCTCTCGTCCTTCACTGTCATTACTCCTCTTTTTATCCTTCCGGAGCTCCTCCGTGGGACTCGAGACCGGTGAGTGATGCAGGTGTCTCGCATTATCATTTACTCCACCGGCCTCGCTCCGTTCCCACGGCTCTCGGCCCCGCCCCACTCGTCACACAGTGAAAGTCCATAGAGTTCAAAACAACCCTGGACTTTATTGACGAAAACAGTTCTTCAGAATATCTTTTTTTGGGTTCTGCAGAAGAAATAAAGTCATATAAGTTTAAAACAATACAACGGTGAATAATTGATGATGAATTTTTATTTTTGGGTGAGCTATTTCTTTAAGAGCAAGTTGTAACAGTGTTATTGTTTTCATTTGTTGTCATTTTGTCCACTGTAAAAGAGGTTTAATCTAACCTATTAACAAATGATGCAACCAAAATAACTATTTACTAAATCCTGGTGCAAACATATCCAGATCTGCCCCTCTCCACTGATAGATCTCTCTCTTGCAGTATGATTTATGTTTTCAGAGTTGTGAGTGAAGACCATAGTTGTTGTGATGGGAAAGGTCAATATGTCAGACTATCGTGCAGAACATCTCCAAACTCCAGAAATGAACAGCAGAACCAAAATGGACCTTGTCAGTCAAAAGAGTAAAGAAAAGAAACTCCAGCTGCCTATGCACGTAAAAATGTTCCACTTCCCCATTAGAGTCTGACATTTCTCTTTCCCCTCTACCAAATTCTATATCAGCTTTTTTTCAACACTTACTACTTTTTTTCTAGTGTTGTTTGTACTTTTCGACTTTGTGGTGCTTGTTTATTCAAGCTTTTTAGAAAGAAGAGATCCCAAGAGACAGGGTGCCTTGCCTACAGCCATATTCTGGCGTAGTCAACATCTCCTTGTTGAACTTTGCACAGGAGTCAGCTTCAGCATTTAAACCAGCATTTATAAAGCTAGCACCAACCTGACAGGCTGTGGCTTTGCTCGGCTAATTCAGCTGACTGGTTAAGATTAAAGCTGGTAATACTGCAGATTTGTGGAAGGGATCTTTTGTTATTTAGGTGATTTGTGGAGATGCTCTGTTAGGGTTGTTAAAGCAGCGGCGAGTTTCTGTGCGACAGTGCAACTAATAAATTAATCCAAATAATATTTCGGGAGGCAATTTGCATGTTGTAGGGGAGCCATTGCTTTTACTGAGTGATTATTATTGCTGTTGCTGACTGTGATTGTGCAGTGTTGACCTGAGTGTATCCCAGAGGTAATTTCTTCATTAGCAGGCACCCTCATGCACTCCCTGGTTCTTTGGCTGAAGGCAGGGTGTCAGATTCACTGTCTCCCAGTCTCAGCAC
Source organism: Sinocyclocheilus rhinocerous (assembly GCF_001515625.1). Taxonomy (NCBI): domain Eukaryota; kingdom Metazoa; phylum Chordata; class Actinopteri; order Cypriniformes; family Cyprinidae; genus Sinocyclocheilus; species Sinocyclocheilus rhinocerous. Next base: position 629,274 of record NW_015650363.1, read on the forward strand.
TTGCAGATAAATCAACATAAAGATTTTCAAAGTGTGATAAAGTCTTCCAGTGGGAATGCTGTGGTGCATGTTCATTTTTATTCTGCTGCCTGCACTAAAACCATATTATGATGCTAAACAAGTTACCGTGTAGCATTTTTTGGCCCTTTTTTGCCTTTTGTCATTATTATAGAAGAAAATATGCTGTAAAAAGGAAAGTTGGGGGGAGAGGGAGAGAATGTGATCAGGACATGACCCAGGTCAGACTCAAACCATAAGGTGGACTCCTTATGGCCAACAGCTCATTCAAAAGTATAGTTAGGGTTAGGGTTAGCTTTTCTTTTTAAAGTAACCACTTTGCAGGTTTTGCAATTGCAGGTTACAACTTTTTTCAAACATTTCTGCTGTGTTTTTGACCATAACATCATGCAATTTAGTTACGTTTATTAACTAATTACGTTTTATTAAACATTCTGGAACATCTCAACCCCTAAGGAGTTAAAGCTGGACCTACCTGCTGTTCCTGGGATCCTCGCTTGAGGAAATTCTAGTGTCTTGCTTTATTCATCACTGAGAATCTGGTTATTTGGTTTATAGCACAAATAAGAGTGTTCAACTTAATAATCTATATGGTTGGATCAATGTTTCTCAGCTTTACCCTGAAGAATTTAGTATGAGTTGCCAGTAAATATTCCTTTGACTACTAGTTTTCCTGTTAGCAAAAGTACATTTTCAATGATCAATATTGGACAACTACAAGGTTTCTGAAATTATTAAATAAAATATATGTGGCATTAGTAACTGGGTCACTTGAATAGCTGCATTTATTATAGGATGTAAATAATCATCGGTCTGAATATTAGACTACCGAACACAAATTTGTATGTTCCAGTGAACTTTACTGTACTCCACTGCCCTGAAGGCTCAAGGTCTCTGGAAATGAATGTCATCTCGACTGTAGTGCTGCTGTTTGTGAATAATCATAACAATAGTTTATTCACATCCATGTGACATTAGTGTTGGTGACTCAGGTCAGAGCTGAAGACTGCTTTAATCAATGACTCAATTTAGCATCTGTTTTTGTCTGCTAAAGTGAGTCGGAGGGCACAGGGTTATGACATCACTCTCCAGCACTTTCTTCTCTTAAGAGCAGGAATCTATGTTTCAATAGCTCAGATACATAGAGACATGTGAAAATGGAGGCACTGTTTAATATTCATCCATATTTCTGGAGATTGTAAATTGGACATGTTTTATTCAGAACGGGCGGTTTTGGTGCACATTGGGCCTATGCAAATGAAAGATTAGCTACATAAAATGGCAAGCATAAATCAAAGAGAGTGACAAGAGCGGGCTCGATCATTTTGCCATGTCACAGTTTTGAAAATGCTTCGTGATGCAGGTGTCTCGCATTATCATTTACTCCACCGGCCTCGCTCCGTTCCCACGGCTCTCGGCCCCGCCCCACTCGTCACACAGTGAAAGTCCATAGAGTTCAAAACAACCCTGGACTTTATTGACGAAAACAGTTCTTCAGAATATCTTTTTTTGGGTTCTGCAGAAGAAATAAAGTCATATAAGTTTAAAACAATACAACGGTGAATAATTGATGATGAATTTTTATTTTTGGGTGAGCTATTTCTTTAAGAGCAAGTTGTAACAGTGTTATTGTTTTCATTTGTTGTCATTTTGTCCACTGTAAAAGAGGTTTAATCTAACCTATTAACAAATGATGCAACCAAAATAACTATTTACTAAATCCTGGTGCAAACATATCCAGATCTGCCCCTCTCCACTGATAGATCTCTCTCTTGCAGTATGATTTATGTTTTCAGAGTTGTGAGTGAAGACCATAGTTGTTGTGATGGGAAAGGTCAATATGTCAGACTATCGTGCAGAACATCTCCAAACTCCAGAAATGAACAGCAGAACCAAAATGGACCTTGTCAGTCAAAAGAGTAAAGAAAAGAAACTCCAGCTGCCTATGCACGTAAAAATGTTCCACTTCCCCATTAGAGTCTGACATTTCTCTTTCCCCTCTACCAAATTCTATATCAGCTTTTTTTCAACACTTACTACTTTTTTTCTAGTGTTGTTTGTACTTTTCGACTTTGTGGTGCTTGTTTATTCAAGCTTTTTAGAAAGAAGAGATCCCAAGAGACAGGGTGCCTTGCCTATAGCCATATTCTGGCGTAGTCAACATCCCCTTGTTGAACTTTGCACAGGAGTCAGCTTCAGCATTTAAACCAGCATTTATAAAGCTAGCACCAACCTGACAGGCTGTGGCTTTGCTCGGCTAATTCAGCTGACTGGTTAAGATTAAAGCTGGTAATACTGCAGATTTGTGGAAGGGATCTTTTGTTATTTAGGTGATTTGTGGAGATGCTCTGTTAGGGTTGTTAAAGCAGCGGCGAGTTTCTGTGCGACAGTGCAACTAATAAATTAATCCAAATAATATTTCGGGAGGCAATTTGCATGTTGTAGGGGAGCCATTGCTTTTACTGAGTGATTATTATTGCTGTTGCTGACTGTGATTGTGCAGTGTTGACCTGAGTGTATCCCAGAGGTAATTTCTTCATTAGCAGGCACCCTCATGCACTCCCTGGTTCTTTGGCTGAAGGCAGGGTGTCAGATTCACTGTCTCCCAGTCTCAGCACTTGCAGATAAATCAACATAAAGATTTTCAAAGTGTGATAAAGTCTTCCAGTGGGAATGCTGTGGTGCATGTTCATTTTTATTCTGCTGCCTGCACTAAAACCATATTATGATGCTAAACAAGTTCCTGTGTAGCATTTTTTAGCCTTTTTTTTTGTTGCTTTTTTTCTTTATTATAGAGGAAAGTATGGTGTAGAAAGGAAGGTTGGGGGAGAATGTGATCAGGACATGACCCAGGTCAGACTCAAACCATAAGGTGGACTCCTTATGGCCAACAGCTCATTCAAAAGTATAGTTAGGGTTAGGGTTAGCTTTTCTTTTTAAAGTAACCACTTTGCAGGTTTTGCAATTGCAGGTTACAACTTTTTTCAAACATTTCTGCTGTGTTTTTGACCATAACATCATGCAATTTAGTTACGTTTATTAACTAATTACGTTTTATTAAACATTCTGGAACATCTCAACCCCTAAGGAGTTAAAGCTGGACCTACCTGCTGTTCCTGGGATCCTCGCTTGAGGAAATTCTAGTGTCTTGCTTTATTCATCACTGAGAATCTGGTTATTTGGTTTATAGCACAAATAAGAGTGTTCAACTTAATAATCTATATGGTTGGATCAATGTTTCTCAGCTTTACCCTGAAGAATTTAGTATGAGTTGCCAGTAAATATTCCTTTGACTACTAGTTTTCCTGTTAGCAAAAGTACATTTTCAATGATCAAACAGTTAATATTGGACAACTACAAGGTTTCTGAAATTATTAAATAAAATATATGTGGCATTAGTAACTGGGTCACTTGAATAGCTGCATTTATTATAGGATGTAAATAATCATCGGTCTGAATATTAGACTACCGTACACTAATTTGTATGTTCCAGTGAACTTTACTGTACTCCACTGCCCTGAAGGCTCAAGGTCTCTGGAAATGAATGTCATCTCGACTGTAGTGCTGCTGTTTGTGAATAATCATAACAATAGTTTATTCACATCCATGTGACATTAGTGTTGGTGACTCAGGTCAGAGCTGAAGACTGCTTTAATCAATGACTCAATTTAGCATCTGTTTTTGTCTGCTAAAGTGAGTCGGAGGGCACAGGGTTATGACATCACTCTCCAGCACTTTCTTCTCTTAAGAGCAGGAATCTATGTTTCAATAGCTCAGATACATAGAGACATGTGAAAATGGAGGCACTGTTTAATATTCATCCATATTTCTGGAGATTGTAAATTGGACATGTTTTATTCAGAACGGGCGGTTTTGGTGCACATTGGGCCTATGCAAATGAAAGATTAGCTACATAAAATGGCAAGCATAAATCAAAGAGAGTGACAAGAGCGGGCTCGATCATTTTGCCATGTCACAGTTTTGAAAATGCTTCCCATCAGTCAACATTAAAGACTATAATAACAACAATAACACACAAGTCACTCAAAAATATGAATGGTTTTGATTTCTGTTATATAGCATGAGGTTGCTCTGGTTTTGTCAGTATATACATATGCAGCTTTCTGACCCTGCATAGACAGCAATGCAACTGAAACGTTAAAGGCCCAGAAAGGTAGTAAGGACATTATTAAAATAGTCCATGTGACATCAGTGGTTCAGCCGTAATGTTATGAAGCTACGAGAATACTTTTTGTGCGCAAAGAAAACATCAATGACAACTTTATTCTACAGTTTCTTCTCTTCCTTGTCAGTCTCCGCCACGCGTTCAAGAGAGTACCACGACACACGCGTGTGTATTCTTCTGATTGAAAACAAGGCACAGCGCATGTTTGAAAACAGCTGAGCTTTTGTCATTCTTCTAAAAATATTGTGGAGTTAGCAATATCACTGCTATTAGTTACAGATGCATGAGGTTGATAAATAGCTGCTAGTCAGTTAGGTTCAGCTGTGCAAAGAGGAACTGTCAATTTATACACCAACGTTTAGACATAAAAACACTTTTTGATAAATGAAGATCTATTTGTACTTGTCTAGCAAGCCAACGTTTGCATGCAACCATTGTTAACTGTGATAACTTGATTTCATATGTTTGCATACAAATGAACATATCCATCAGCTATTTCATATTCATGACTGTTTTATATTTGTGCTATAAAACTGTATGGATTACTACAGTATAATTAGTTGAATACCTGAAATCACTGTATATTGTTGTGTTTTGGGTCTACGTCATAATATGCCAGACATTTTTAAACAAGCATTTAAGCTGTCATTAAGCACATTTAAGTAAAAATAGCTTCCATGATTAGCCATGTTCAGCTGTTTTCTAGAAATACGTCTCAGAGAATAGTGCAGTGAGCTTTTTATGGTCACGTATCCTATAGATTTATTGGCTTGGGGCTGCATGGTAAGGCTTTATAACCCCCTGTATATGACATTGTAAGATGCCATTTCAGCTTTATTAGTTAATGCTATTTGTTAAAACCCGGCGCTTTGAAGCAAAGATTTCCCAGCTGAATGGTTAAACTGTTCCCTACTGTACTGTAGTTGAGGCTATTTAATGCTTTAGCTTTGTTCTTGCCGGGGTTCAAACTCAGGCCTTTAGGAATGACAAATAGGAAACTCAACGCGTGATTCACGAAGCTGTCTGATCCTAATGAACGCTTTGACTCCAAAGACAAACTCTACAGAATAAATGTCCCATTGCAGCTAACATAATAGAATTACAACTGTCACAATAGGTAAATATATGGTGAGACCATAGTATTTAATGTCTTTTTTGATGCCGCCAGCTTCCACGGGACACTAATTGCCATCTTGTTTCTCAGCAGGCGACATTAGCACAGGCTTTCTTAGCTGCGGCAGTTCTAGCTAACTAGCTCTAGCAATGCTTACTACCCTCTCATCCGTACATCAGTACATATGTTCGGTCCGAATACAGAGTTTATTATCAGTGTAATGCAGTGCTGGAAGTTACCAGGGAGCGGTGACTAATGTCTATGTGACAGAGGCAACATTTAAAGTCCTGAAATGTGAGTGTAATCTTCCTACTTTTACATTCTATGATAATTAAAGACATCAATCACCTGCCAGACCCCATCATATCCTCGAAAGGACTCCAATCTGAGGGCTTGCTGAATGAGACATAGTTGTTATTCATCTGCCAAAGATAGATGGCATTGACAGATATACAGTGGCTCTATTGATATTACAGACGATTACATATAGGAAAATCTTTTAGCATGTATGTAAGTGGATGATTACAGATTGGTTTGTAGTAACCCGTATTTTGATATAGGGTTGAGTAAGTGACTTTTATATTGTATGAATATATTTTGCAGTTTTATTAGGATTACCATTCCGACAGGTTGAGATAAATGGCTTAATCTCTACTGAAGTAATTCTTCTCCCTTTTAATAAAGACTGAGAAGAACATCAACCCTGAATAACTCATATAAATTTGAACCATGTGTAATAGTATGCAGACGATACATTGGCCTCTTTCATACCAGATATTATTATTAATATTAATATCATTATTATTATTATTTTGATCAGATAACAGTCAGACAGCACTTGGAAAAATGGTATATAATGTTCAATTTTATCATTTCAATTTTTAAATTTTACGTTATTGTATTAAATATAACATTAATAAAATTAAATAAAATAATAACAAAAATATATGAAAAAAGTGATGTGAAAAATTGGCCAAAATGTAAAATAAAGTGTTTAATTGTTAATTATATTATATAATATATTTTTAATTTTATACATTTTAAAATGTTTTTTTTTTTTTTTTAATTTAAAAAAGTGCACCTTCATAAGAAATGTTATAAAGTCAGTGAAAACATAATGGTGATGGTTTTTTGTTATTAATATGAATGTGTTTATTATTATTATTATTGTTGTTGTTTGTTTATTTGTTTGTAATATGTAATGCATAAAACACAGGTTGCACTACAGTGCATAAATATTGGGACTGAAATGTTCTGCTCTATTTCACCCTCCTCTAAGTTACTGTAACACCTGGCATTTTGAATGTGACATTGATATCACAAAAACTTCTTTGGCCAGTGCTCTTTTAGTCTCTCTTGCATTTTGCTTTTTATTCTACTCTGGCAATGTGGAAAAGGCAACAGATGTTGCAGTCATGCGATCTGGTCATCTGATTTAATGAACAATATCTCATGAATTATTCCACTGGACTACACTTAAAAATTTCTCTTTTCTCTCCCCAAATCTTTACTCACATCTCTCTCTCAGTCTATTTTCAAGGGGACACTTTAAAACTGTATTTTTTCCCTTTTTTCTTCACTTCTAATCCTTATTAGCATCCTTTACTGTGGGAATGTTTTTAGAGTAGGCAAATGCAACAGACCGGGTACTTAATTTTTTTATCTATCAAAATGTTAAACAGTATCTTGGATTATCTGTCTGTTTTTTTTTATTTTTTTGGTAAATAATGCAAATGTTCAGTTTAACACAACCTCTGATGTAAAACTTATCAGCATAAGCTCTTGAGATAACTAGCTCTGGCTGGATATATTGGGTCATTTCTGGTCATTTAGTTGAGGTGAAGTTGAGATGACGCAGCGAGAATTAACTTTCGGTTGTTGACATATCCGGCAGCATTGCGGTATTGTTGTGCATCTCCTCTGTGCGTCATCCAAGATTATATATGCTTTGAAATAACTTTCTCAAAAAAATGCCACCAGCCTTATATTAACAGCTGAGTCACAATCCTTCCTTTTGGGTCATAGAGGTAAAGACGGGACATTCTCCCTGTAGCTACATGATCTTAATGCGCAGTCATAGATGGTCACTGAGCAGAGTTGAAATTCCCAGCACAACCTGACTTAATGTCTGACTGAGAAAGCATAATTTCTCTGCTGTCAGGTTATATTGAAAAAGAGTGGCCTCAAATTCCATTGCAGACATTTTCTTATTCCTGTTTCCTAAATGGATTCCTTATGCCAATCATTAGATATGCCCGAATGCTCAGCTTCTCCAAGTCACCAGTTTTTTGTGAACTTCTCAGCTTTGTCATTGGATATGATGAGCTGGTAGGTATATGGCTGAATCACAAGCAGCCTGCATGTTTTATCAGACAGATATTAAGCTACACCGTGGCTTTGAACACACAGACTTTCTGTAGGTTTAAAAACAGAAATGTGAATCTTGTATTTTTATTTTATTTATTTATTCATTCATTTTTTGTTAAAGGGTGCATAACACACAGTTTCTGCCAATCTCATGTTAATCTTGAGTACCTATATAGTAGTATTGCATCCTTCATACTGTATCTCCAAAGAGTCCTATTTTTTTAGATTTATAAAAGAAAGATACAGCTTTACGCTTCTCTCTGAAAACAGCCGAGTTCCTGGAGGCATGCCATGGCCACCTTTAAAGCACTTTGAACTATTCAATGATAAAGTGTTTATTATTTTATCTCTAAAGTTGTCTAAATCTTGCTTTTAAAGTGGGAC
>NW_015650363.1:638407-641760 GCF_001515625.1 Sinocyclocheilus rhinocerous
TTAAAATGTTTTTTTTTTTTTTAATTTAAAAAAGTGCACCTTCATAAGAAATGTTATAAAGTCAGTGAAAACATAATGGTGATGGTTTTTTGTTATTAATATGAATGTGTTTATTATTATTATTATTGTTGTTGTTTGTTTATTTGTTTGTAATATGTAATGCATAAAACACAGGTTGCACTACAGTGCATAAATATTGGGACTGAAATGTTCTGCTCTATTTCACCCTCCTCTAAGTTACTGTAACACCTGGCATTTTGAATGTGACATTGATATCACAAAAACTTCTTTGGCCAGTGCTCTTTTAGTCTCTCTTGCATTTTGCTTTTTATTCTACTCTGGCAATGTGGAAAAGGCAACAGATGTTGCAGTCATGCGATCTGGTCATCTGATTTAATGAACAATATCTCATGAATTATTCCACTGGACTACACTTAAAAATTTCTCTTTTCTCTCCCCAAATCTTTACTCACATCTCTCTCTCAGTCTATTTTCAAGGGGACACTTTAAAACTGTATTTTTTCCCTTTTTTCTTCACTTCTAATCCTTATTAGCATCCTTTACTGTGGGAATGTTTTTAGAGTAGGCAAATGCAACAGACCGGGTACTTAATTTTTTTATCTATCAAAATGTTAAACAGTATCTTGGATTATCTGTCTGTTTTTTTTTATTTTTTTGGTAAATAATGCAAATGTTCAGTTTAACACAACCTCTGATGTAAAACTTATCAGCATAAGCTCTTGAGATAACTAGCTCTGGCTGGATATATTGGGTCATTTCTGGTCATTTAGTTGAGGTGAAGTTGAGATGACGCAGCGAGAATTAACTTTCGGTTGTTGACATATCCGGCAGCATTGCGGTATTGTTGTGCATCTCCTCTGTGCGTCATCCAAGATTATATATGCTTTGAAATAACTTTCTCAAAAAAATGCCACCAGCCTTATATTAACAGCTGAGTCACAATCCTTCCTTTTGGGTCATAGAGGTAAAGACGGGACATTCTCCCTGTAGCTACATGATCTTAATGCGCAGTCATAGATGGTCACTGAGCAGAGTTGAAATTCCCAGCACAACCTGACTTAATGTCTGACTGAGAAAGCATAATTTCTCTGCTGTCAGGTTATATTGAAAAAGAGTGGCCTCAAATTCCATTGCAGACATTTTCTTATTCCTGTTTCCTAAATGGATTCCTTATGCCAATCATTAGATATGCCCGAATGCTCAGCTTCTCCAAGTCACCAGTTTTTTGTGAACTTCTCAGCTTTGTCATTGGATATGATGAGCTGGTAGGTATATGGCTGAATCACAAGCAGCCTGCATGTTTTATCAGACAGATATTAAGCTACACCGTGGCTTTGAACACACAGACTTTCTGTAGGTTTAAAAACAGAAATGTGAATCTTGTATTTTTATTTTATTTATTTATTCATTCATTTTTTGTTAAAGGGTGCATAACACACAGTTTCTGCCAATCTCATGTTAATCTTGAGTACCTATATAGTAGTATTGCATCCTTCATACTGTATCTCCAAAGAGTCCTATTTTTTTAGATTTATAAAAGAAAGATACAGCTTTACGCTTCTCTCTGAAAACAGCCGAGTTCCTGGAGGCATGCCATGGCCACCTTTAAAGCACTTTGAACTATTCAATGATAAAGTGTTTATTATTTTATCTCTAAAGTTGTCTAAATCTTGCTTTTAAAGTGGGACTCGGTCATTCCTGTAACGCAGTACCTTCTGAGCTATGTAGCTTAAAAAATATATATATGTTTGTGTTGTAATTCAAGGAAGACTTTCTATAAAAGGATTTGCCAGACTCAAGCTCAGACACTTTATTAATTATAAATTGATTATTTACACAATGGCAAGAAAATGAACAGGATGCCTAACAGGATGGAGTCTAACAGGATGTAAATAAAGATCTAAAGTTAACCACTGCACAGTGAGGGATTGGGAATAAGATTACATGAAATATTACATTAATATTCCAGAAATAATTTCACTTTCCATCCTTTTGTAATAAGGACATATGAAAAAATAGCAATTAAAAATAGTCTTGTTTTTACTTCAAGAAAACAATTTATCATGTTCTGGTAATCATCATTTATGTAAAAAGGAATAAGTGTTGGTGTCTCACTGCAAGTGCCTGTCAAACGATGTATTTGCATTTGCAGCCAATAATGAGAGTTTGGGGCATGGCTACTGTATAGCAAGCTGAGCCAGAGGGTTGTTTTAGACAGTTATTTCTGTGACAGAAGCGCAAGCCAAAATTCAAGACAACGGGGTAAATCAAGGGTAAACACTGGCAGTGTATTTATAAGATGGAGGAGTTTGCTGGAATGTTTGGGTTTTAATCGATATGACGAACTCGCAGAGTTTCTCTTAAGCTTAAACTTAAGCTAAACTTCAAGTTAAAAGTATTCCTAATATGTTGGACGCTTAATTGAAAGTTGCCTCATTTTAGCTGTTGAGACATGCCTTCACTTTTATAGACCCATAAGAGCTGTGTTTGTGATGTTTGAGTTGGGGGAGGCGTAAGGCGCGAAAGGTGTGTTTGTGAAGGTTGTTTGAAATGTGCTTTATTTTTGTAGTTCCGCTAGATAACACTTTTAGTGTTTAGTGCGTACTAGGGCTGACTCGATACCACTTTTTCAGAACCGATACCCATCCAATACCAAAAATTCAGAGTATCTGCCGATACCGATATCGATCCGATATCAGTGCAGTTTTTTAAAATCAGTGTAGAATTTCTATACCTCAATGTGTGTTGAACTGATCATCACTCTTTTGTATGTTACACACAAAATACTAAATATAGACAGCTTCATTATAAAGAAAAATAGCAAACAAAAAAATATATAATCATAATCTATGACAAAAATACTATTATAAACTAGGTTAATGGATAATTCAGCAAAAGTAGCTCTAGAAAAATCATGAGTGCACAATAATTTTATAAAATCCTAAATCAGGGGCGCATTACTGCACGGGCTTCAACGGGCTGAAGCCCAGGGGCCTAAACTGGGAAGGGGGCCCACTGGCTGCAAGGAAATTATATATTTTTCGAATAATTATTTTAATATATGGGAATTTACAGCAGTGACAACAGCATTTTGTAAACAAACTCACACACTCATTTTCAGCGATGCCCTGGTTGTAGTTTATAGTGAATGGTTCAGTTTAAGTTTCCCCCACACAGTTTGTATAGTTGGTATGTTCCATGTATTACACCGATATACTAGCAGCTGCGGAATACACGATGCATGCGCTAGTAAAGCCCAGCACGAGAGTGTCTTTATGTTAACGTGCAGATCAACAAGAAACACAACACTGCTGTGTGAAAGGAGCTGGACC
>NW_015650363.1:642137-643513 GCF_001515625.1 Sinocyclocheilus rhinocerous
TATATATTAGAAATAACATAAAATATGTGTATTATATTTTAATTCAACATTTATTTACATTTATATAAGGATGATATTTACATTGATATTGAATGTTTAAAGGTAAACCAATTAAAACAACTCTGTTAGTTGTCTGTCTAGTATTATTTGCAGACAGTGAATTATTTTTAGACCAAAGCAATACAGTTTGCTGAAATACTAATCCTTGACCTGAGAAATCTGGATAATCCTTTCAGATGTTATAAAGCTGGCTCATAATTCAACAAAACAAAGCTTCAAATCTTTCTTCAAAAGGAAAAATAAAATTCTGTTTTCAAAGGAGCTGTTGTGTGACTCAAGAAGACAATGTGTGTAATAAAAGCCAAAAAAGAGAAAACAGGGCCAGGTGAGCATTGCACCTGGACACTGATTCTCTTATATCCTAATAAAAAGGCCAGACCCTCTTAACTGAAGTCTCTGTTTCACACACACGCAAACGCAAACGCACACGCACACGCACACACACGGCAACCTTTAAAAAGCTTGTCAGAAGCTGCATTAATATTGTCAGCGACAATAATTAATAAACAGATTAATCATGTTGATGGTATGTGTGTGTGAGGATGGCCCTTCAGGTCTGTGTGAAAATGAGTGGGACCTCTGTGAGAGAAATGTGAAAAGAGGGAGGACACCCCTGTAAGGACAATAGCTGTGATTTACTCCTTGTCCTCATTAGTGCAGTCGTGTGATGGGTCTAGCCCAGTCTGCCCTCTCCATTGGCAGGCAGGCACAATTGAAGTCCATTAAAAGGAGCCACCAGCCCTGGGGGTCTAGAGCCACAGCTGCTGCTTCTCTTTTCCGTCTGCTTATGTTCTTCAAAACGGAGTGCAAGGCATGTGTTTTATCATACACCATTCCAGCATGATTCAAATGATTAGTTTAACCAAGGAGGTTTATGATACCTGAAAGCTATCATTCCCATTTCCATTTTGAGCCAATCACCTGAGCCACAGGAAATGAGCAGCTTCAGTAGTGACTATCCTGAGCAAGGACGTTAGAGGCAGCAGATGAGGGAAAGAAAGTCCATTTCACACTTTTAAAAGCCCTTTAAAAATCAGCCAGTTGGGTGTTTCTTCCACTTTTGGCACTTTCATGCCTCATGGGTTAATTTTTATTAGAGCTAACAGATTTCAACTTTCCCCCTGTCCAAATACCCACACTTGCAGTCTTGGCCACTTGAGAGCGCGTGCGCGCGGCAGGAAGTAAGTGCGCAAGACTGTCCTAGGTCTTAAAAATGCCAAAGCGCAGTGCCCTTAACGCACACTAAATCCACACTATCTCGAATACTGCTCCGGAGCGCTATTCGAGGCTTAGTGTATCCCATCATGCATCATGTT
>NW_015650363.1:643523-653504 GCF_001515625.1 Sinocyclocheilus rhinocerous
AAATTGTCATGTTATAGGGACTACTGAACAGACATTTAGAAGTTGATTTTAAAATGCAAAGTATTGAAAATAAAAATAAAACTCTGTAAACACTTGCGTTTTTACAACACTATAAGTGTGTCCCATCAGGTAATGAAAAGTTGTACACACACTTGTGGTCTTCATGCTTACTTGAACACTTGGGCAAAATACAGGAAATACGTCATATAAGTAGTCAAGTGGTCAAGTGCAAAGACCACAAGTGTGTGTATTTGGAAAAGGCATGTATTTCTTTTTAGAATGGTTTTGGAAACTTATTAGCATGCCTTCATCATTTATTTATGTATTTATTTTTTCTGCTTTTGAAATGCATTTTACATATGTATTTTAATGTACCTCTGTCCCAAGCATAAACTTTCAATTATATAGTATGACAATCCATCATAAAACATGAAATTTTATGTGTAACACTCTAAACAAATAGTGAATACAACAAACATAAATCATTCTAATATTTATTGTGTGAAAATTATGTGCACTTAAAAATAATTTATATAGCTACAATTTTCAAAAATTGTATATTTACATTTACATTTATTCATTCTCAGACGCTTTATCCAAAGTGACAAAGTTTAGGAATACAACAAGCGATTTATAAGATGGCAATAAACACGAGAAGTGCCTGTTATACAAGGTTGTATATGATATATTCATATTCAGTCATCATTCAAAATTGAAAAAGCTAGGACAGGAAGAGATAAAGAAAAAGTGATTTTGTGCCACAACCGCCACGAACCGCCGCTTGTTTACCAACCGCAGGAGAGAACAAAGGTAGGAGGGTGCGGAGCCCGTGGCTGTTCTGTAGGCAAGCACCAATATCTTGAACTTGATGCGAGCCCCGAATAGAAGCCAGTGCAGAGAGATGAGAAGCAGTGTGACATGGACTTTCTTGGGCTCATTGAAAACAAGATTCTGCTGCATTCTGAATCATTTGCAGAGGTCTGATTGCACATGTTGGAAGTCCTGCCAGAAGAGCATTGCAGTAGTCCTGCCTAGAAATGACAAGAGCCTGGACGTGAAGCTGTGTTGCATGCTCTGTTAGGAAGGGTCTGATCTTCCTGATGTTGTGTAGTGCGAACCTGCATGATCGTGCTGTTTTTGCAATATAATATTTAAAGGTCAGCTGATCATAAAGAATCATATTCATATCACCACTTTGAAAATGAATGCAGAATGAAAAATGAACTGAAACTGAACTGACATATAATGTGTATGTTTGTATAGGCTATGCATATGTGTTTGTGTGTGCATTTATTGTGCATAGTTTCTAATCAAGCTGTAATTTTGTAAAATAATGAGAAACGGTGTAAAATATTATTTAATTGTTTTTATTGTATGCATACAATAATATAATGGTGGCTCGATACCACTTTTTCAGAACCGATCCTGATCCGATACCAGAAATTCTGAGTATCGGCCGATACGATACAGATCCGATACCAGCTGAGTTTTTTTAGTTTTTTTTTTAATCATTGTAGAATTTCTATACCTCAATGTGTTGACCTGATCATCACTGTTTTGTGTGTTAAACACAATCTACCACATATAGACATCTTCATTGTAAAGAAAAACAACAAATGAATAAATGTGACCCTGGACCACAAAACCAGTCTTAAATTGCTTGGGTATATTTTTAGCAATAGCCTAAAAAGCATTGTATGGGTCAAAATGATCGATTTTTCTTTTATGCCAAAAATCATTAGGATATTAAGTAAAGATCATGTTCCATGAAGATATTTTGTAAATTTCCTACCGTAAATATATCCAAACTTAATTTTTGATTAGTAATATGCATTGCTAAGAACTTCATTTGGACAACTTTATTTGGACAACAAGTATTTAGATTTTTTTGCACCCTCAGATTCCAGATATTCAAATAGTTGTATCTCGGCCAAATATTGTCCTATCCTAACAAACCATACATCAATGGAAAGCTTATTTATTCAGCTTTCAGATTATTTATAAATCTCAATTTCAAAAAATTGACGCTTATGACTGGTTTTGTGGTCCAGGGTCACAAATATATAATCTTAATCTATGACAAAAATACTACTATATGTATATTAGTGGATAATTCAGTAGCAAAAGTTACTCTAGAAAAATCATGAGTGCACAATCATTTTATAAAATCTAAACATTTAGTGAAACAAAAGCATTATTTAGTGGGGAACAAATAAAAGTGAATAAGTGGTAAAATAACTGGCTAAATCTGGTAAAATGTTACACATTGCTCTTTGCATTGTTTTAAAATACATTCATGAAAAATAATATATTTATATATTAATGAA
Organism: Sinocyclocheilus rhinocerous; assembly: GCF_001515625.1. Lineage (NCBI taxonomy): Eukaryota > Metazoa > Chordata > Actinopteri > Cypriniformes > Cyprinidae > Sinocyclocheilus > Sinocyclocheilus rhinocerous. The sequence goes on from NW_015650363.1 coordinate 645,851, forward strand.
TATACTGTAAAATTAAAAGACATTTATTTTAAATTTATAGCACAGTAATGAGGCAGCTACTTATGATAGATAAGATGAACAAGAAAGGCTATTAATAATCTTTCATACAGCGGCCTATAAATACTGCTGCTGTCATTAATGATAATCAAACAACAAAATAGCTGTGATAAAAATCTATATTTAATTTATACAGTGAACACTATGCAGTGTTATTTTCCCTAATTAATTTCTGTATTTGAATACTACCAACCTTATTTTATTTGTAACATATTCTGTTGTATTTATCTATGGTTGTAATTTGTGTATTTGTTCTTATTTTTACTGACTGTTCTCTTGTCTCTTTAATCATGTTTAAACTTTCTTAGTTAATCTAGTAGTATTTGCTGTGGTATCAAAGAAGTACTTCGCTTTAATAAATGGAAAGCAAGTTTTTTTGAAAATATTTTTCTTTTCTTGCTGATTCCGTAATGTGATCCGTTGAACCACTATCTAGCAAGATAAAGTCCTTTTATGCAAAACCACTGATCTTTATCTACAGATCAAGTATAATAATAGGAACATTGTATCATCTTGGAGGGAGTTCCATCGTCTTGACTGTCTCACCGAACGCAACGTGCAGTTTGAATGCTGAATGAAGGATGACAGACAGCCGCAGCAGAGAGAAGAGTTTACGTGAACTTGATTTTAATGACTTAAATATTCATCTGTACCTCACATTAAACTATGGAACGGTCTCAGAACACTTGAAACATAGTGCATTAAAACTTTATGGTGCTTTATAACGTTTTGTGCCTTTCGTGGGGCTTAACAATAACACAGAATAGTATATGCAGAACATCAGATTTGGATCAGTCTCATCTGAACGATACCCGATCCGGCAGAAAATGGCAGTATCGGAGCGATGCCGATACTGAGTTTCAGGATCGGCGGACCCCTAATGTATATAATTGTTTAGAAAAGGGTCTGCCATTTTCTGCCAAAATTAAAAAATTCCCCAACATTTTCACCATAGAATGTTATTAAATCCAAAAATATCATTTGAGATGTAGAGGAAATAATGCTGTGGTGGTTATTGTCATTATTTTCAGAAAAAAAAGACTTATTATCTTATTATCTATTGATATATGTGTATACATTTGCTAGGCATTGCTAGTGAGAGTGGGACAAGTGAGTTCACAGGAACAAAAGTGCCTATAGCTGAAGAAATACCCAGTTACAAAACCTCTGAGCGGGGATAACTGGCCTATGCTAACCTTCTGAACCTGACCCCTGGGCTTGAGTTAAAACCTTTGGGTATTAATAATGTAATCCTTGTGTCTGTACAGAAAGTCTGTTCCAGTGTACCTGGAGCTCCCTGTGCCATCAACACACACAAGGATGCCAAGTCTCCAAATTGTTGTCTGCGAGGCAGAAGATACTCTGTGGAGTAATGATAGAGTATCACATCTGCGGATCTCAGCTGATCTCTTGAGCCTGCTGGGCTGAGATCTCAGCACTGAATGGCATTTCTTTTGTTGCAGTGATGGCAATACCAGGAACCAGTGGGACAAGTCCAACTCACTTTATTCCTCAGATAAGAATTCTGACATTGAGTACCGCCTTAGGTTAGGGCCGGACCAATATTTCGGCTTTATTTCGCTTTTGCTTGATGATATGTAAACCTGAACTGACAGTGCAAAGGCTAACAATGTCAGCGCTTGCATTGAATAAGCACTGCTCATTTCTTCTATGTAGCAGTGTTGAACAACATTACTTTGAGTGTTTTGAATGTACGGTTAACCAGAGACTAATGGGCTCCCTGCGTCGCAAATGTCATAGATCTTATTCCATGTCGTTTACATTAACGTTCACTCCGTGTGGCCAAAGATTTGTTGGGAAATCATGTCGGTTTAGCGACACTTTATATGTTTGGCACCCTGCTGTGGTTCACACCAACATAACACCTTTATATGCGCTTAAAGGGTAATACATCATGTCATCTTGTTGAAAAATGGCATCAGCTGATGGCCATGACCGCATGCATCATTCCAACACAACAAGGGGCCCTGAAATGGATATAATTCCTGGCTAATCTCACTTTTTAACCCCTCTGCAAAGCCTCATGTGCATTAAGACTGCTAATTGGTCTATCAGCACAGATTTATTTATACACGTGTAACCAGCACTGACTGCAACATCAGATGGTTGGACATCCCTTGTCCAAGTTTTTGAGTTTTTATTTATTTATTTTACATCAAGTTAAAATAAATTAAAATTAGATATGTTGCCTTGGCCGAAATAAATGTTTTTAATTTTTTTAGTTTTAGTTAACTAACCTTGCTTCAAATATTTAAAGAGATAGTAAACGGATAGTCTTTAAAGGGATATGAAATTTACCCCATGATTTACTCACTCTAAAGCCATCCAAGGGTGTATATGACTTTCTTCTTTCAGACGAATATAATTGTAGTTAAAAAATGTCCTGACTCTTCAAAGCTTTATAATGGCAGTGATCCAGATTTTGAAGCAAAATAAAGTGCATCCATCCATATGTCCTATGTCCTACGTCATCCGCTGGAACGCCACTCTCTCACGTACGCTAGTTAGCGGAAGCTAGAGATTACAGTTTATAAAGTTGTAAATATGGATATTTTTCTTACACAAAGACATCGCTTTGTTTAAGAAGGCCTTTATTTACCCCCGGAGCCATGTGGAGCACTTTTTATGTTGGATGGATGCACTTTATTTTGATGTACTGTACTTTTCATCTTTGGGTGAACTATCTCCCTCCTCGGGAGACCGGTCTCTTCCCCGTGCATGCACACTGGTATCCTCGTGGGTCCAGGAAGGGAGCGTTGAGGGATCTCCGTGCCGCCGAAGATGTGAGCTACCGGACCCGCGGTCCGGACGAGAACCGCACCCGTTACACGACCGTCCGGCCAGGATGCCCAGCCGTCTAGTCCCTTCAAACGCCATGGGCAGAGAGAAGGATGAAGCTGCTGAAAGAAGCCGCCGCCCCTCGCGCCCCAGACCGGAGAGTGGAACGCGTGCGGCCGCCGGACTCCGCCCCTTACCTGGACCCTTCCTTCCCGAACACTGCGCCACCTTCACGAACCCCGCAGCACGACAAGGACATCAGATCCCCTGTTTATTTTGAACACCATTTCCCCTTTGGACACTTTATTCATAAAATTTCAACAAAAATGACATTTAAGTATTTTAGCTACAATGCAGTAAATGCTTGTTAGTACATTTGGCAGTGAACTGTAACCTTATTTCAAAGACAATAGATACAGTTATTTATGTGGAAAGTTTATTATTTTCATAGTAAGTAGTTTTGCTGAAAGTATGCTAAGGTGTACTTCCTTTCGACAGGGATGCCCCTGCGCACCCACACACGCCAGCGGTTTGCTATGTGGGGCACGGATAAGAATGGATCAATCACAAGGAATCATAGCTCAACTTTCTCATTGCCTCTGACATGCATTCAGAGTCTAAACGCTAGCGCTAAATATAAACATTATAGCCAGCTGTCAACACAGACAGGCCTGTTGTTGAACAGGTCTTCTAGGTTAGCGCCGTCCTTTTGCTGCAGGGAGGAAGCTAATGTTGTCTTCATTTATGCATCCCCAGCAAGCACTCATACAATGCTCAGTGGTCTGAACTAAGCATTTTGGCTCTGGAAGAAATGTTTGATTTGAGAACAGAAAGATTTGCTTTTTAACAGCTCTGAGGGTCTCTGAGGGTGCCCTTCACATTACCCATCACATCCAGATGTTATGGACTTATGACCTCAGCCCTCTTATGGCTTATCACTTCAGGCCTCTCAGCCTAAGAGGTTAGTGCTTGTCAAGTGTTACGGGTGTCGAGACTGCCTTGTCTAATGCTAGCCTGTGCTTTTCTAACTGAGAAAAGACTTTAGATACACAAACTCTCATTGATTCTTCAATGAAACAGTAAGTGTTTTGTAAATCGAAAGACATGTTTGTAAAGAGAATTTCCATAAGCCTCAGAGATATGTTGGGGCCTGCAGATCTTGGCAGCTTTAGCAGTCATCTGTTCGAAAGTCATGAAGGATGATGTGCTTGAGCTCTGAGAACTAGGTCATGTGTCCATTTGATTTCATTATGAATGTTTGTGATTATAAATATCCATGTGCCAGAGGTGAGTGGCAACATCTGTAAGCGTGTGCAGAGAGCTCAGTAAAGCAAGCGAAGGAATTCTTCCAGGAACTAAAAATATGCTAGAGGGTGAGCTCTAACATCGTTAGCATGTGGAATATAGTGTGTGCTTGGTTAAAGAATATTGTGTGCGAGCTCTGTTGAATGTGAATAGTTTTGAATCTCATTGGGTGGTCAAAAGTGCATGCGTGATATAACTGCTAGGCTTAATATGTAGCCGTCTAGTTTAGATATTCTAGCTCTGATATGAATATCAGGGGTTTTTACTTTTTTATGTCAAGGATCCCCAATATGATGGTTTTCTTGTAAGGATCCCTCTTCCTAAAATATCAAGTCAACTGTATATTTTTATGTATATAAAAAAATATAATTAGATTTTTAGATTGATTTTAAAACCAAAGCAAATTATTTCAATGTTATCTAGAAAGTCTTTAGTTTTATTGATCTATGTAGAGTTATACTATACTTTGGAGTAATGTTTGATGTATAAGCTTGAAAAAGTTTTTCAGTTTAAGTTTATTTGTGTTGCACAGTTCACAGCAATTTTTTTTTTTTTACAGTTTTACAGAAAATAATGCCTTATAACCCACAGTGAACAAGATTCAGATGACAATGACATAGCAAAACTCTGTAGAAAGATAAAACACAAATAAAACAAAATTATATATTGTATTAATTACATTACATTACAGGTTCTTAACTCTGGCCCTTGAGGTCCACTTTCCAGCAGAGTTTAGCTTCAACCCTAATCAAACACACCTGAACAAGCTAAACAAGGTCTTCAGGATTGCTAGAAAGTTACTGGCCGTTGAGTTTGATCAAGGTTGAAGGTAATCTCTGCAGGAAAGTGGACCTTGAGGGCCAGAGTTGAGAACCCCTGTATTATATTATATGTAAGGCTGGGCGATATGGCCCAAAAAAAATGTTCATATCAGTTGATATCAATGTCAAATCTTTATTTCTTTCAAGTTTAAAAACAGATTTCTTCTCCTGAGTGAAAGTTGTAGAAACCAGACAGTTAATTGTGGTTTTAAATTTTTTGTCAAAAAATGACAAACACTTGCCAAATAGGAGAACATTTCACAAATCTAAAGTACAGTATTTAAAACATTTATAATAATAAACTATTTTTCTACATCAAAATATGCATGAGTAAACTTATGTAAAATCCTTTTTCAGTCTTTTTTCCTTAACAAAATGTCTTAATAGAGAAATTCATTTCTTAGATTCTGCATGTTCTAAAGGGTTTCAAATCCTGAAACAGGTTTGTGTTCCTTGACTTTGATGGCATGATGCAAATGTAAATTTTGTTCATCAACTGTTAAAAACAGTAACATCTGTGAAAATTGTAACAACCTCATATTTTTAGGGTAAAATTTAAGTATTCTGACTGTTTGAGTTAGGACTCTATTTTTATTAAAATTAACCATTGGTCGTCTGTAGTATCACACAATTAGATCATAATAACCAAAGGTAAAACCACACATAGCACCTCACTACCATGGTAAAATGTAACCATATGGTTTCTATTTGTATGAAAAACAGTAGCCTAAGTACATTTAGTATAAATAGTTGTACAGATTCTATAGCTCAATAACAACCATTACTCCTTTAATACATTTAATACATGTCTGCATTAATGATTTAATACAATTCCATATGTATGTCTCATATTTCTGCCACAATACCATGGTGCAGTTAGTTTACTGCAGTACAGTAAATCCATGGAAAAGCCTTCTAACGGGATTGTTCATGGCACAATGTTTCTGGTGTTCATCTGGCCTTAAACTGAATCACAGAGACATTGGTGTTCTTTGCTGAATTCAAGCACTTCTTGCTGAATCTCACAGAACTGTTCGCATGATTGAAACCGATCAGCGAGTAAATGCATCTGCTTGCGCTGTGCTGCCATTTAAGCCGAGCTGCTAATTTGGTCCGTGTGGTGCCGTTAATGCTGTTTCGTTCTGCTTTTGACGCACAAACATTATATTGAACATGTTGTCATCTTATCGAGGGCAAAATATATTGTGATAAGTATTGTTATTGTTTTGTCGTCCAGCCCTAATTATATTGTATTGTATTATATTATAGTCTCAAAATTAGATGAGGATTTTCTGTTTATTTGTTACAGTTAAAAGCATTTAATAGGATAAAATAATCATAATTAATCTCATGAATACCCTTACTCTACATTATCATTTGTTGTGTAACATTTTGTGTGTCATTGTACTGTTCATTATATTTGAACAGTCATTATTTCCTTTTCTGAATAGAAATGCCCAGCAGAATGGTCGAAATTCAGCATTTACTGTACCGCTTTTCTGAGGAATGAGCCGTTCTTGCACCAGCAACACTTCTTTTTAAGAGAGCAGTCTATATGATACGATAGCAATCTATCATTTCTTCTTTGGGGGAAGAAAAGGAACAAATATCATCCAACTATACCCTGCAAAGCGAGGCATTTAGAGTGTGGAAGTTCACCATAATGGTATCACTCTATTGCAGAGGTTCAAATGTCTGTGTTGCTTGTGGGCAGATAAGGAGCAGGTTGATTGAATGTGTAGGCCTCCATTGACAGCAAACAGTCACATGTGCAAAGCTCCCTGTAAAACCTCCTTTCACTCGTATTTTATTTGGTTTTCTTATCCCTTACTTGCAAAGAAAAGGGAAGAAAAAAAGATTTTTTGTCTCTGTAGCCTTTAAACTTTAATGGCAGACAAGTTTCTCGAAAACATTTCATTTGTATATTCCACAACTCACCAACAAAAAGGATTCCCTTTGACCAACAGAATAAATAAATCTTTATACACACTGACCATATAAGATTAAGCGTCTGTAACGCACAAAATAACGTCTGGAACAAAAGAGCTGACTTTTTAAAAGCCTTGTTGTTTTCTTAACACAGAGACACAATTCCTCAGAGTTTGCCATCTTTCAAATACGGGAAGCTGAAGCAACTGCAATTGTCCTGGGATTCTCTCGAAAACGCTTTGTGCACATGGATGCCTGTGATTTCTGGCCGCACTTCAAATAGCTCTCCTCCTAATGCCGTCTGCGGACATGGTTGTGCTCAAGCGTCAGATGCAACATATACTGCATTTGAGGTGCCGGCAGCTGAGAGCAGCTCATTAAAAAACACCCACGGTCATCATAAAAACATCTCAACTGCACCCTGACCACAGTGCTTGGTGGTGAACGAAGGTTATTGGCCCATATCAAGTCGTGGGAGCCCATATGTTAACATATTTAATTAATATAAGTCAACATTAACTTTGGTAGCCCTATAAATACATTTTGTGGATTTTTATTTTATTTTATTTATTTATTTTTTGCGAACCACTCCCTAATATGTGACCCTGGACCACAAAACCAGTCTTAAGTCGATTGGGTATATTTTTAGCAATGGCCAAAAAAACATTGTATGGGTCAAAATTATCGATTTTTCTTTTATGCCAAAAATCATTAGGATATTACGTAAAGATCATGTTCCATGA
>NW_015650363.1:653519-653943 GCF_001515625.1 Sinocyclocheilus rhinocerous
TGATTTGGCCGCTTCTCCATTACTTTGATTTATTTAACATTTATTCAATTTATTATTAGGCTACTTTATATTAGTTCCTGCCTGATGGATACAAGGTATTTCTGAGCTCGGCTTTCAATTGTGACCAGTGGATTTGAAAAATAAACGTGATAGTTTGATAAAAAATAAATCGATAGCCTAATTCATGGATTCGCTAGTGTTGTCTGCAACCTGATCTCCAGCGAAAGGCTGCACACAAAAATGCATGAACACGCAGCATAATGAAGCGAGTGGATTTTCCTGATGGATCTCATATCTATAATATGATTTTTGTGTGCAAGGTTACAAACGTATGCTCCTTTTCTATGTGCGTTCCTCACTTAACACAAAAGTGCAAGCATTCGGGATAGTTTAAAAGAATTCGGGTCTAATCGGGTCCATTTGG
>NW_015650363.1:654005-689693 GCF_001515625.1 Sinocyclocheilus rhinocerous
CTGATTTGGCCGCTTCTCCATTACTTTGATTTATTTAACATTTATTCAATTTATTATTAGGCTACTTTATATTAGTGCCTGCCTGATGGATACAAGTTAGCCTGTTTCTGAGCTCGGCTTTCAATTGTGACCAGTGGATTTGAAAAATAAACGTGATAGTTTGATAAAAAATAAATCGATAGTATTGGATCTGATCGGGTCTCGGGTCGGACCTCGGGTTTTCGGATCCAAGTGGACCCGTGAAGACCTCTAGTCCAGGGTCACATATTACACATAGATTACATTTGCTGTAATGTAAAGCTCACCTAAAGTTAGCCTATAAAAAAACAAATAATTTACAACTCTGCAAGATGTAATCTTAAGTGAATCTCTTAAAGGGGTCATGAACTGGCTTTTTTATTTTATACTGTTGTCTGAGGTCCACTTATGACGTTTTCATGGTTTTTACATTCAAAAACATCAAAATCAATAAGTAATAGGCCATTTTCTTCCCTGGTTTTGAGGCGGCTCCAGAAACGCTTGGTTTTTATGGGTGTGCCGCATTGAAGACTTGGAAGTAAACGCCCACTGCTATGATTGGATAACAGTTTTGCATAGTAAACTACCTTTCTGTGTGTCTGTTTGACAAGATACGTCCTTCATAGCTGGAGCCTTCTGTGACTTTGGTGACACGTACACATAATCAGGACATATCAAGCGATCTCAAACAAAGCAATAGTGACACATAGTAACGTTACTTTATATTTTTTACTCATATAAGTGTGCTGCGCTATTCCTGTCGGTTCCAATATAGACAGCACAGCATTGCTTTTTAATCTCATTCTCTCTGCAAATCCAGCGTTGACCTGTGTCTTGTTTACAAAATGTGGTGAGATGAAGTGAACAAATGCTCAATGTTTTACTCACGTGAGCTGAAACGTCATTAAAAATTAATTTCAACCACGCATTCCTAATATTTTAAGGAAGTTTATGCAGTGACTGTGTTCTTTGTGTTCTTCCACAACCAGGTACTGCACAATATTTTGTGATCTTCAATGGCATGTTTATTGCTTGGTTGCTTGATCCGGTTTAGCGCCACTTACATTATTTCCCTACTATGTCATGCGCAAATCAGTGGGCGGGGCTACATAATTAGGCGATGATATTCTTCTGTGGAGGCGGTGTTTATCATATTTATTACGTCATAGGTAGGCACATTCCAGGATCTGGCATTCGGTCAGCCTGGTGTCAATAAAAGCTTTTATTTCAGTAACAATGACGTTTTCAGTTCTGAAACTTGTAGGATATTCTTTTATACGATGATCTCTTCTATATCAAAAGGTTGAGTAAAAGCTGATTTCTCAATTCATGACCCCTTTAATTAAATATTCATTTTGCATTCATATCATGTGACAGTGAAGACTGAAAATTCAGCTTTGCCATCACAGGAATAAATTACATTTTAAAATATATTAAAATAGAAAAGAGTTATTTTAATATATTTTATTTTATTTTAATATAGAATTGTAATAATATTTGACAATATTTCTGTTTTAACTATTTTTTTCATCAAATAAATGCAGGCTTGGTGAGCATGAGAATAAAAAAAAAATCAATCTTAGCTATTCCAAATTTTTGAATGGTAGTGTATAAAATATGTAGATAAACCCATCCGCTTTACTGTTCAACTAGTTAGTTAGTGGTCTCCTAGTCAACTTGTTGACCATCTCATCCATCCCAACCCATACCCCCAAACAATCCTATAAACAGGCCAATGAGGTATTTCAAATAAAGCTGTCAGCATTGTTATTCTTCTATGAGCTTAATGTGAGCAACCTTGCGACCCTCAGAAACATTAAAGGCCAAAAAAAAAAAAAGAGTTGAGCTATCAGAGGAGCCAGTGAAGGAGATCAGTGGGCCAGCACATTTGTGTGATGCTGCTGAGCACTAATGATGTTTTCTCAGTCCGGAGGCTGCTCTCATCTTGTCTGCTCTAATGGGCTACCCATGATTATCAGGGTACGGAAACTGCGATGAGTCATCTACTGTTATGGCAGTCTGTGCTAAAAGTCAACTGGAACCAACAATCAGACCCTGTTTTATCATATACACGTGTTGCCATGATTTTAACATGAACAAAGCTTTCTTGATATGACAGCTCCGTTCCATGATGCGTGAGTCAGGTGTGTTTAAAGGGAGGGAACGGCGGGTCGGAGGAAATAGAGAGAGAAGATAGCAGGGGTATTGATCCTAGTCCTCTTTCAGGAGACGCAGTGTGCATACTTAATCTCATCGCAAATGTGCAACGGAGCGTGCAGCCTCACACATACAGGGTTGTGACTATTGCATAGTGATGAAAAGCCAGTGTTAACATGGCGGGAAGAATCTCGTGGGGAATATGAATCATTTTAACATACACTGTAAAAAATAATACACTACATCTACTCAATAAAATTGTGGCAACAGATTACAAGCAATAATATTAATTAAATTCAACAACTATTGAGAATTGAGTTAGAATTAATCTAACGTGTTCTTAAAAATGAGCCATTCAAATTAAGTAGATGCAAATAGCACACACAAAAAATTTAAGTAAAATTTAAACCAAAATATTGGTTTCATCAGAGTACTATTTTAATGAATACTACTTAAAGGAATTGTTTTGATTTAACACAAAAAAATAATTTAGTATTATTTTTAATGAGTGAATTAAAATAATTTTAATGATTTCAGGTATGAATAACAGACACAAGACGTTGAAGATGAATTACAAACTTCTGCTTTATTGCCGGCTTCCGTACAATCGCGATCGTGCAGAATGACCGTTTACTCTAATTGCTAGCTCCTAACAGCATGTAACTATGAGGAATGAATGGATTCGAGGGATTTTATTTAAATAAAATACATACAAGTTTTCATTGTTGCTCGTGTGGAGTGATGGAAACGACGTGCGCGCTATTCAACGGCAGCGCTAACGTTAAATAGTTTTAAAATGAACCCCTTCAGCCATTCATCGGTGTAAAACGTGATTTTCCATACTTTATGAGCAACACCCTAGTTCAAACGTAGCAATACGTGATGTGGATATTAGGCCACAAAAGGTCACTTAAGATAGTAACGTTAATCTACAAAAATATTGGCAAACAGTTCATGTTACATGAACGAATTAGCATCTTTATTTTTCAAGAGCACTATCACCAATCTATTTTAAATAGCAGACCTTAACTAATATTTTTTTTGATTGACGCCTATATTAGATAAAGTAGACCATTTGAGCAACATTTTTTTTTCATATATAAATTAAATAATATTCTTTACCTTTGTGAAATGAACTGAAAAAGAGTGGTGATCAGCTTTGCCTCCAGGTTGTCAGCGGGAAACTCCAGCGCATGCGTGCCTCGTGCTCACGAGCTGATTTAAACCACGCGATGCAATGCATGGCAAAATACATTCATATCATGCCAACTGAAAAACACTGGACCTGAGACAGAAGTCTACAGACCTCAGGTTCAAATTCAATGTGCCAAGGCCTGGGGGTTACGTGTCCGCTTTTGTTCAAGTCTCTATCTCTGGCTTTCTTTTATTTATTTATTTCTGATCTGAACTTGTGTGCATTTCTGTGCTCAGGGACAAATGTAGCAGGGCTAGTTTCCTCATAGTCTGCTTACGTCTCAAACCGTGAATGAAGATTAATAGTGGTGTGCAGTGGCAGGATGTTGCACTTGTCATGGTTAGATGTTTGCCTTGTTTTTTGCAGTACTCATTTGACTTGTTTTGTGTGTGTGTGTGTTTGGCTGCAGTATTTGTTTGCGATACATCATTTTAGCTCATTATTCATAGATCTCACTCCCATAGAACACCATGGTTACCTGCTTCAGCACCCAAATAGCATCCAATTAACTCCAATTCTTTGCGTCTTTTTCCATAGTGACATGAAAGGCCTTTTCAAACCTGTGAATCAAACAAGTACTCCGCCACAGTCCCCCTAATGAGGCTGTAACACTTGGAAAAGATCTTAGAGACTGGAAAAATCTGGAAATGTTCTACAGTACTGAAGTAAAACTCTAAAACACTCCACATGACATGCGGGGAGCCCATATGACTACAATTTATTAGCAAGTATATGTGATCATGATCTGAATTTATTTTAAATGGGCAAGTGTAAAGTGATAATTTTTCATATCAACCATGTACAGGCCTCAGGGACCCTGGGACCATACACTACCGTTCAAAATTAAGGGTCGGTCTTATGCTCACCAAGGCTACATTTATTTGCTCAAAAATACAGTGAGTATTGTAAAATAGTTTTACAATTTAAAATAATTATTTTCTATTTTATGATATTTTAAAGTAAATTTTGATGGCAAAGCTGAATTTTCAGCATCATTACTCCAGTCTTCAGTGTCACATGATCCTTAAATCATTCTAATTTGTTGATTTGGTGCTCAGGAAACATTTCTTATTTCTTATATCAATGCTGAACACCGTTTGACAGTTTTCAGTTTTCAGTCTGAATATTTTGTTGATGCTTATTTAACGGTGTAATTTTTACTCTTGATTATGTAAAGCACTTTGAGTCGCAATTTATGTTTGAAAGGTGCTATATACATAAAGTTTTATTATTATTATTATTATTGTGGAAACATTATATTATTATTATTATTATTATTATTATTCCTTGATATATTTTTGTTTTCAGTATTGTTTTATAGATAGAATGTTCTATTTATTTTCTTTTTAAAAATCTGACCCCAAAATTTGAACAGTAGTGTATCTATTAAAACAATGCAGATATCAAAATGTTATCTCACCCTTGCTGTATCGCTCACGTGAAGCTCTTTCATAGTGCTGTTCAGTGCACAAAACTGCATTATGAGGACTAATAATGAGGGAGATATTTTTATATGAAGGCCAAACCTCCATCTGCCATTTTATTATGAACCTTCAACATGTATTTCTCTCTCACTGTTAATTAACCTTTATTGACTTCCTGTTAGGTATTAAATTCCTGCTTTATCTCCTGACATTTAAATGACACATATTAAGTCAATGCGAAGTGTTGGCTGAAGCTTCATATACACGACAGCTGCTGATGGCTTTGTCTTTCTATCCTTTTGTCAACTCTCAAGGGGCTATTAGATACGGGGACTTTAATGACTGATTTCAGCGATAAATCCTTTTAAGGTGTTGTTGAGTGAACAGAAGATGGCTTGTTGTGTCACTTTTAGAGTATTTTGCCCATTGTCAATCAAGTATTCAAGACACCCAGGAACCTTTCTGACTTACTGCCATTGTTCAAAAGTAAACCTGACTGACAAATCTATCAAAACTAGGGGTGGGAATCGTGGGAAAAAAAAAACAAAACAAAAAGATAAATAAATAAAACTCATACAGACAAGGCTTAAGCCTATAGTCCCAGACTAAAATGCATGTCTGAGCTGTTGTAACTGAAAGAAACTTGCACTGACATATCTTAAAATACGTCAGTGCCATTGATTTGTCTCAAGATGCTCACCAGTAATGTTTTTTTTCTAAGGCATCTTTATAAAAGCTACTTAGATACCCTAATTGAACTATGGCTTAATCCTAGTTTAATCTAAGACCTGTATGTGAAACCAGGCCATAAAGCATGATTTTAATACATGCTGTTTAATACATATCAGTTCTTGTTTCAGACATGGTGAAATTAATGACTTTCCAGCTCATAGAGTCTATTAGCTTGGGAAATGGACTCCAACAGTTGTGATGTATGGTTTCAATTCACTAAAAAGAACCCACTCATAAGAATATACTAGCTTGGTAGTTGGACTTTAATAGTCACGCTGTATATTTTAGTTTCACTAAAAATAGCTGACTCGTAAGAATCTATTAGCTCAGTAATCAGACTTAAATGTATGCTTTAGATTCATTAAAAAGAACTGGCTCATGAGAGTCTGTTAGCTTAAAAATTACTCCAACAATCATGCTGTATGGTTTTGATTCGCTAAAAAGAGTAATTCGCTTGAATCAGACTTCATTAGTTCCCCTGTATGTTTTTAACCCTGAACGTAGGATTATTATTATTATTATTATTTTAAATGGAACTGGTTGTCGGATCCCAGCTCTAATCAAAATTAATAAGCAGAGGGCACAACACGACACGCTCAACATCACATTAAGAGGATTTATCACTTAAATCCATCATTAAAGACTGTTTTGTTTGTGTTTTGTTTTCTGAATGGTTATATGGTCAGCACGATAGTGTCTGTCTTGTCTGAACTCATACATTCTCTTCAGAAGGAGGAATTGCCTGTGTATTCTCTGGAGTCTCTAGTGATCCGAAGATTAAGAACAAAAATACTGAAGCAGCCTGCGATAGCATGAATCACTTTGTATGCCCTCTAAATGAAAGCAGAAAAGAAAGGGAGCAGGAGGGATATAACATTGGTTATGCAGATGAAGCAGGGGTGCGCAAGCGAGCACCAAAATCATAGAGTGCGCCAAGGCATTGTGGGGAATAATTTGCAGAGTTTCTCTGGGATTGTTTATGTTTAGCAGTAGGCGGCAAGAGGGGAAAATGTAGGACCCTATGTAGGAAGGTCTGGTAAGCAGCCAGATATTAGCTCGAGCCCCATGGGGCCGCGCTACGGTACTCCCGTGGGTTCATAGGTTTAGGGACCTCGTCCGGCTGACTGATTGGCTTGTAATAGCATGCTTTTACCAGGTCACCAGTTCCCTTCCAGCCACTGTGTGAATGCCTCATTGCTCTCCAAATGTTAAGCCAATAAGGCATAAAATGAGAGGGCTATTTCTGATGAAGTCACGATATGATGAAAAAAACGAGAGGGTATAACAAAAATCGAAGCACAGAATTAAAATACATTCTCGTTTCCATAGCAGAGTGACTCGAGCACAATGAAAGCAGTGCACTTGCTGCGCTGTTAGTTGCCATGAAAAGATTAGCTTGTGTACAGGAATAGCTAAGTGCATATGTCCGCCAAATGCATTTAATCGAATGTAAATAGTAAATAAACACAACGATTAAAATGAAATAAGTTTGCAGGAGCAACTTGAAGAGATACAGTCATTAGGTGGTTTAGATGGGTTTTGTGCGCTCAAGTGTAATATTGTTTGAGTAATGTCTGTTATATGCAGGGCTGTACGTTAACTTTTTTTTCACATAGCACTGGTGTTACAGAGGTTGAAAGTTTTGTAGCACAGGCCAAAAAGTTGTAGCACAAGTATAAAACGTCTGTTATCATGTCTGAAAACAAACACATGGAGTTCATCACTTAAACAGGCACTGATGTTCCATACAGAGCACAAAAAATACAAAAAATTGTTTTTAGACAAAGTTTTCTTAATTTGATAAAAATGGAAGAGTGCAGAAACATAACACCTCTTACACATTAGCAAAATATAAAATAAAAACAGTGGTAAATTTATTCATCGCACAGACCAGTTTTTTCGTAGCACGTGAGACATATATGTCGCACTGTACAGCCCTGGTTATATGTGATACACACAAAATAATTGCTTGAAGAAAATATGGCAACTAAATGCAGAATTGAGGGAGTTCTCATAGCAACAGAAGGTGAGAAAACATCAGCTATATAAAAAAGGGATGACATTATTCTGTAAGTATGGGGGAGGATTTGCATCCATTTTAAAACAATCAGTTTTAGGGAAAATGCATTTATTCATTTTGGAAATGGTAGATGTTTTTTTTTGTTTTTTCATCTAGCAATGTAGCAAATATTTATAGTGGTTTTGCATTACTCATGCAACACTCATTGGGTGCTAAAAGCATTGGTCTAAAATGTGATTGCTTGTATTCCAAGGTAAGACAGGAGCTGAATTTCCTCACTCTTCATTTCAATAGCAAATTAGACTTTTTAATTTCCTCTGTCTGTTTTCTGCTACCCGGTCTCATGGCAAATACGTACCTGGGGGCACATTTTTGCAAGACGCGAAATACGTACCAATAAGTACATATCACTGCAGTTTCCAAAAAAATTAACACTAGAGGCAGTAAAACTCCGACACCTTTTAAATTATTTTCACACGGAGTATGATTTACAGAGTTTCGATTAATAAAGCGTAATTTTCGCACAATTACTTGAAGAGTATTATGTTGTGACTTCAAAACATTTTTAATATGCTGGGAGATTTGAAAACTGATGCTTTTGATTGTTAGCACCGCACATATCCAGCTTCATATCAATGGGTTTTCATAGACGATAGGTTTGTTCGGTAGCTCACGGTGTACGGAGACGTACTTGAGAGGTGAGGAGCTCTGGTTCGAATCCCGTGTAACTACGGTTCGACAAAACTGCATATAAGGTTGTCAAATCTGCATATAAGGAAGTTCAAATGACACTGTTGCATCAACAAATGCGTTTTTATATCAGTTTTGCATTTGTTAACACTATCGGGTAGGTTTAGGGTTGGGTTTGGTGTAGGGCATATTTCCAACACGATAGAGCATTAACTTTTAGCGACAGTCCCCGGATATTTGAATTCTGAATCGCCGCAATGCGTACCTGAAGAAACGTAATAAAAACACAGCAATACTACCTATATCAACGTAATAAAAACGTGCCAGGGTTCACGTATTGAACCCGTGTTTTAGCGCCACTCAGTGGACAAAGATTTCAAGATTTCTCTTTGAAACCGCGGCGGAACGTGCTGTAAAGGTACGTAAAAACGGTGTTGCAGAAATGTACGCAGAGGTATGTATTTTTATGAGACTGGGTTGGTTTTGCTTGACAGACGTGGGCACTATGAACTGTTATTATTATTATATATTTGCCAAAATGCATAAATGTAAGTATGAAAAAGAGCTAAATTCTCCTTTTGTTTTGCACAAAAAAATTAAAAGCAGCATGCAGAATTTGACAGAATTTTCATTTGAATGAAGAGATCAGTCCTGTGGTATCTTACAGTGTTGCGTTGATAATAGTAACTGTTCACAGGAAACGCTGTTGCCTTCGCTCTCACTGGAACCTCATTAAGCTCAGTCAGAATTGCATTACGTACAGTGGGGGAAAAAAGTATTTAGTCAGCCACCAATTGTGCAAGTTCTCCCACTTAAAAAGATGAGAGAGGCCTGTAATTTTCATCATAGGTATACCTCAACTATGAGAGACAAAATGAGAAAAAAAAATCCAGAAAATCACATTGTAGGATTTTTAAAGAATTTATTTGCAAATTATGGTGGAAAATAAGTATTTGGTCAATAACAAAATTTCATCTCAATACTTTGTTATATACCCTTTGTTGGCAATGACAGAGGTCAAACGTTTTCTGTAAGTCTTCACAAGGTTTTCACACACTGTTGCTGGTATTTTGGCCCATTCCTCCATGCAGATCTCCTCTAGAGCAGTAATGTTTTGGGGCTGTCGCTGAGCAACACGGATTTTCAACTCCCTCCAAAGATTTTCTATGGGGTTGAGATCTGGAGACTGGCTAGGCCACTCCAGGACCTTGAAATGCTTCTTACGAAGCCACTCCTTCGTTGCCCGGGCGGTGTGTTTGGGATCATTGTCATGCTGAAAGACCCAGCCACGTTTCATCTTCAATGCCCTTGCTGATGGAAGGAGGTTTTCACTCAAAATCTCACGATACATGGCCCCATTCATTCTTTCGTTTACACGGATCAGTCGTCCTGGTCCCTTTGCAGAAAAACAGCCCCAAAGCATGATGTTTCCACCCCCATGCTTCACAGTAGGTATGGTGTTCTTTGGATGCAACTCAGCATTCTTTCTCCTCCAAACACGACAAGTTGAGTTTTTACCAAAAAGTTCTATTTTGGTTTCATCTGACCATATGACATTCTCCCAATCCTCTTCTGGATCATCCAAATGCTCTCTAGCAAACTTCAGACGGGCCTGGACATGTACTGGCTTAAGCAGGGGGACACGTCTGGCACTGCAGGATTTGAGTCCCTGGCGGCTCCGGTTCGAATCCCGTGTAACTACGGTTCAACAAAACAGTTCAAATCTGCATATTAGGATACTACCTATATCAACGTAATAAAAACGTGCCAGGGTTCACGTATTGAACCCGTGTTTTAGCGCCACTCAGTGGACAAAGATTTCAAGATTTCTCTTTGAAACTGCGGCGGAACGTGCTGTAAAGGTACGTAAAAACGGTGTTGCAGAAATGTACGCAGAGGTATGTATTTTTATGAGACTGGGTTGGTTTTTAGTATTAAGTATTTTTGTTCCATGGCTCCACAGAGATCCATTAATGCACAATACAGGTTCTCCATCAAATGCTTCACAATCCAGGCTGACAACTGAATGGCCCTGCATTCCCTCATTGCTAGATTTTTTTTTCTTTATTCGCCTGTAATCCTCGACTCCTTGTTTCTTGAGGCTGAATTTGTTTTATTCTTATTACCTCCCACTCTTGTTTTATCGCCTACTATCTCATTTGGCTGATTACGTTTGACAATTAATCTATATTTTTCAAAACTGTTTTCTTCAGGTGTTGCGGTCAACATGTAGACAACAACAGTTTCAGCTCTATTTTCAGTAGAGACTTCGGTGTGATCTGCTCACATGGTCCAATAATATGTTTTGCTATTCTGGAAATGTTTAGTGCTTTTATTTAGAGAACATCCGTTGAAAAAAAGCGACAAAAATATGACAACATCATACATTTATAAGGGAGATACAGACGGATTATTGAAATTAGATGATAATTTTAGCAGTCAAAGTGAAACCCACAGTGCCAAGCAATTCTTCATAGTTCTTTAGCTCTAGGAGTGTTTATCCTTAGAAAAAGTGAAAGTTTTGTCTGAAACTACAAGGCCATATGAGGTCATATGTGCAAATGTTAAAGTTATAGTTCAGCTAAAACTGAAAATTATGTTACCATTTACTCAGCCTCACGTAATTTCAAACCCATATTTTCTTTCTTCTGAACCTAAACAGAAGATATTAGAAAAATAATATATTTGTCCATGCAATGAAAGTCAGCAGAGTCTGCTTCAGTGTTATTTTAAAACTATTTATACATTATTACAGTATTTATTACTATTATTTAGGGACGTAGGGATGTGCATCTCCAAAACTGAGGCCGATGTGATACGCATCTCGATGCATAGCCAACGATACGATACATTAAAGATACATACAGCTACCGATGCGATGCAGTACGATTCACCCCTGTTACGATGCAGTGCAATCCGATTTCGATTTCATTCAATACAATGCGATTTAATGCAATACAATGCAATGGAAAAAAAATGCGATGCTATGCAATTCAATATGGTACAGATAGTTTGCTTTTATTTCTTTGGTTTCTTTGGTCTACCTCTGCCATGTTAATTTATATTCTATGTGACTCTTAGGACACACCTCTGTCTCCATAGTGTTGTGATACGTCATATTCACATAGCAGCAGTAGTGATGAGAGAACGTGCTTGAGAAACAGTTTAGAGAGGAGAAATCAATCTACATATAAAATATTGGTCACAAATTATTGGTCACTTTATAAATAATAAAAGTATAGTGCATCTACTAATAATTATATATAAATAAATCCGTTTTTACAATGTAAATATGTTAGAAAATATATTTTCTATAATAATTTTCACGATACAAATGCCAACTTATATCCAATGCATCACATCGTTAACTTTTGTGCAGATGCACCGATGCGAATTGGTGAATCTTACCATCCCTAGTATTTTGAATTAGCTTTTATTTTTATATTTTCAAATTCTCATTTCAATTGTAGTTAACAATTAAAATGATGTAAAGGTACTCTATATTTTAGTAACTTTGTTTATTTGTATTTAAGTTGTAGTAGTTTTAGTACCTCAACTTATTTTAGATCAGTTAGTTGCCAGGACAACATTTCTGATTCAACATTTCTGATTTTTTTTCATCCAATATTTATGTTTTATTTCAGCTTTATTTCAATTAAAGAAAACAGTTATTAACAGTTTTACATTTTTAAACAGTTTTTAATGTGAGTTAATAACCCTGAAAATCAGACAAGTTTGGAATGGTGTGTAAATAATTTTACTTTGCTACTTGATTATAGTACTTGATAACAAACAATTTGTAATATTTAACATGGGCATTTTTTATTTTTTATTTTTTATTTATTTTTTTTTTATAAAAAAAGCATTCAAACATTGAAAATAGTCAATTTTGCTTCTAAACAATTTTGCAGATTTCATAATGTGGTTAAAAATGACAGACACAAAATGATTCTATGATAATTCTATGTATTTCATTCATTGTTGACATTGTAGACACAACTAAATGAAAGAGTGCAAAGTGCATTTTAAGAGTTTGTTTGTAAAATTCCACAGGGCCAAAAGTGTCCAGAGTTGAAGAATCATCCACAAATGGCCCGAGTCTTAATTCAAGTTTCCAAGTTGTACTCAGAGTTGTACTTATTTCTTTTACTTGTTCTGTCCAAATGACAAGCTCAGTCCAGTCCAGCCTGGCTTCACCAGCTGCAATTAGACACATACAGTATCTTAGGGAGTGGAATCCCAAGAATAGGCTGGTACATCTAATGGATAGTAGTGTTTTTCTGAGGACACTGAGCTTCAGGACTGATGACTGCTTAGAAAACAATGCAACCACTTTGCCCTGAGCCTTTCTGTGAAGCTTCTAATGGTGATGGATTGCACTTACTGTCTATTGAACCTTTCATTGAGGAATCCATGGGCACTTCATATTGTCTCAGGGTAACTATAACTTCAAAGGGGCCACCTACATGTAGCGGTCGCCTACACACAGATGACTCAACTTACATCAGCGGCGGATTGCTGGTGTGCTGTTGCTACAGTGCTAATTCTGCCCGACTTAACCAGGATAATTAAACAGCAGTTATTTTGAGATTAGATTTGCGGCAGATTAGGATTTTATCCAGAACCATGTTTCATAATGCTCTTGTCATAATTTGAGGTGTCTTGTAAAGTCATTAGCATCTAAATGCATTGAATTAATGCCGTCATATACACTATGTCACATTTATAAGGATCACTTTGATGGTGAAAAAATGTCTTGTGGTTTTTTAATGTCAAGCATCTGTCCATAATGTGGTTCATGGATGTAAACCATGAATGAATATTCTCTCTATTGTCTTTGGGCGTGAAAAAATAGTTAAGGATCTTTCCAATATGCTTTCCTTTGATGCCATGAATTACAAATGGCTTTAATAACCTCTCTGAGACTGTACTCCTGTTTTTCATTGGCAGGCACTGCAGCATCTCATATGTTGCCAGACTTTTATGTGCAATTAATGGGCTCTGCTCCTGTACAGAAAGGGGTCAGCATTACTTATACAGGCTAATAGCTACAGTACATGATACTGTACATGAATATGAACATTACTGAGAAAAATTACCCCGTTAGGTGAAATATTCACAATACCGTAATGTTCCCAGACCAACATCAGCAGGGAAATAGATCATTGGATCATTAAATGCGTATAGCCTAAGTGTTGTTTTTCTCTTACAATGGAACAAGAACAATGGAAGAGATGTTTCAGATGCTATTTTAATTGATTTTCATATTCATATGCACACATTAATATTCATATGATTGTATTTGACAGTTTTGGACTGTTTTTCTTTATGTAGTATGTATTAACAAAAAATACAAGGATATCAGGACTTAGAGGGCCGAAGGTGTTTATTTTAAGAAATACTGCCCAACTGTACATTATCCCACCTATTACCCTGCCAGTTACCAAATAAATACATAAAATAGTGATTTTTTTATTTCCTCACTTCTACAGACCATGAAGAGACAGAACAGAAGCACAGCTATGAACTGTAGGAAACCAATAGAATTACAATAAAGTGCAACAGATGGGTTCTGGAAGTAAAGATCCCATTCATTTTCTTCACAGGGCAATTGGTTTTGAACGATAAACCTTTAAAGATAGAGCTGCAAGGTTGTTAATTGATGGTATACACTTTTCTTTTCTTTTTTCGTGTTCAACAGAATTCCTGGTAGGGATGCACCGATACCACTTTTTCCAGTACTCGCCTGATACCGATACTTTTATTTTTGGTACTTGCCGATACCGAGTACCGATACCAATATTTTTATTGCATTTGTAAATTTTTTAAATATTGGGTACAGAAACCAAAAGAGTATGTATAATGTCGTCTCTAGGTTACGTATGTAACCATGGTTCCCCGAGGGGAATGTTACGTTGTGTCAGAAACACTTAGTGAATGCCTCTGCGTTAGGCATGGGCCGGTATAAGATTTTGATGATAAGCTTAAGCAAAAATATCATGGTATCACGGTATTGTTGTTACAGCTCTAAAATGTGTTATTCTTAAACACTTTTTTTCCACTGAACACAATATATTTTATTTTTGAGCAACATACATAATATTTGGAACAGTAGTATTTGTTTATTTTTTCTTTGATTTGTTTCTGAAATGTTTGCTAAATTGTGGGCTGTCCTGCAGCTTTTGATGTGGATGGCTGATTTGCTGCTAGAGCTACTGCTGCCCTAAAAAGAAGAAAAATAAAGACTGACATCTTTATTTAACCTAAATCTGTAATTACAATTATATAATTTTAGTTATATAATCCATGTACATATCATTTATATCATTTCATATCATTTAGTTATATTATTTCATATACATAATTTGATTTAACAATAACCCAATTTGAAGCAAAAACAGAATGTTCTGACTAGCTTTGTGAAATTATAGTCTACTACATGCCTGAACAAAACAAACAGCAGGCGGACTGAATGAGACGCAGATTCACTCTCTGACAGCAGGAGGCGCTTATGGAACAGCATATACAGTGTTTCCTTGGTTATCGCTGTAAACAAAGAAGCTGAAACACTGCTTTAATATCAATTAAACAGAGACGAGATGAAAAGAAAATACTATCTAAACTTTTCTGAAGACAGTCAGTTCCCCTCAGAAACACATTCACATAAACCCCCAAATCAATATTTAGGATTTTCTTCCAATAGTTCATGCATCATGTGAGACAGCAACAGTGAGTGATCTGCATGCTACAGGTTTTTTTTCTCTGTGCGTCCATCTTCAGCATCTCTGGCCTGTGTTAACGGCTGTTTACAGACTTCATATTTTCACATAAATGGCATTTTGGAAAATTATTGCATTGCAACGCAGTTTGTGCAAGTCCAGAACAGAGATCGGCTGCAATAACACAAAAAATGACCGGTTGCCAATTGCGTAAGTTCAAGGGGAAGCTCCTTCGGCCGTCATACACACACGTTACTGACTGCTCGCAACAACAGGAGGTGGAGGGGTCGTGTTACTCTCTACACTGCACTCAACCTGAGGGATTCCTACACTTTCAGTCTTTGAGGAGACATGAAAAACAGCGCATACCACAGGAACAGTATAACGGAAAATGTTAGTGGTTTTGAAACCATGACATTTTCAAATCGCGGTATACCTTGAAACAGGTAATTGGCCCATGCCTACTCTGCATGACTGTGTCCTGAAATATGTGTGAAATCAGTCCAATAGAATGGCAAGACGTCACGGGCAGGATGACGTAGAGACCAGGAAGCTTAAAAGCTTCTGATAGGTTGAAGCAAACCACTCTCAGGGATGCAGGAAGTATGGCAGGGAGATGCAGCATCTTGTTCCCCTAGGGCAGTGATCCTCAAATTTGACTCGCGAGATCCACTTTCCTGCAGAGTTTAGCTCTACCCTAATCAAACACACCTGAGTTTGCTAATCAATGTCTTCCGGATCATTAGAAAAACACAGGTAGGTTTGTTTGATTATAGGGTTGGAGCTAAACTCTGCAGGAAAGTGGATCTCGCGAGCCAGATTTGAGGATCACTGCCCTAGGGGAACCATGGTTACATACGTATCCTAGAGACATTCCCCTTCAGGGAACTCGCGCTGTGTCAGAAAAGCTTTGGGAATGCAATACCCACTCCACCATGCTGACAAATGCCTGTCTAGTGTGAAATCATGGCGAGCACAGATCAGACAGAAGCATCTGAGAGTCTGGAGTGGTACCCAAATCTAGATAGTAAAATCTACCAAATGTGAGCGGAAAGGACCAGCCCACTGCATTACACACATCTTGCAGGAAAAAAGCTTGAGAAAAGTCTTTAGAAGCTGCCATACTTCTTCTGGTCTCAAATCACCATGAAGGAAACTTGTTACCAACAGGTTTCTCCCCAATGACTGACCACCCAAAGGGGCGTGGTAAGCAGCTATGACCGGAGTCTATGAGCTGGACCCCCTCAGAGGCCAAACCCATAATTCCAGGTGGGGATGAACGATTCCATCCCCTGACTGAGTCAAAGGGTCCCTCCTGATTGGAATCTTCTAGGGAGAGCTGTCAAGGAGGGACACTAGGTCCGAGAGCCAATCTCTGGCCGGCCAAAACGGGGCTACTAGAGATAGATGGACCTTGTTCCGGTGGACTCTCTCCAGAACTCCCGGGAGCACCAGGGTGGATAGTGTCTCAAGTCTCATGGTGCACACAGATCCACTATTTGCTCCACCACATCAGGGTCCAGCGGCCATCGTTAGCATTGTGCAACGTCAAGGAGCCTCCAACACCGGGCTTTGTGACAGGAACCAAGGCTTCCTCCACATGTCTAAGGCACTTAAGCATCGCCGTGTGACCTTGATCATGTCACACACACACACACACACACACACACATATATATATATATATATATATATATGTATATACTAAAACATACTATATTCTTCTCCACAGTATCTCCCCACATCATAATAACATCCACAGACCACACAAACCCCTTGGCCCAACAGTGTCGTAAACCACATTCCTTTTACTACCTTTCTCTACCCCATACTGCCTCAAAGCATTTCTTCTCAGCTGATTCCAGCTTGGTTCCCCAATATACATATATAAGATATTTGAATTAATAGTTTTACATTTCTCCATCATTTATAATTTGATTATATCATTCGCACTGCTTCATGGGATTCTATTTTTTCCCTCATTAAAGCTGTTAAGTACACAGTCTTGTACCTTTGTCTTTTTGTCAGATTTTTCAATACTTTTTTTTTTTTTTTTTACTTCAAATCAAAGTTTGTAATGCTGTGATTCACTTCATAGCTGGTTGGTTTGGTTCATGGCTCATAACTCTTAGCAACATTTAGAAAATTCCCAAGGGAAAAATGAATGAGAAAAACACTTCCGGAAGAAGTGTGTGGTTGCGCTCTTTATTCGCAACCGTCCATAGCTGCGTTGCACCTCCGAATATCAAATGTAACTTCTACATATATTTATTTTGTGAGTTGCCGCTATGCATCAGGGTACAGATCAACCTGTTGTGGTTTGTTTTCTGAATATGACTGCCTGACTGTACTATTGACCGGTGAATGCTGCGATTGACCTATCAGAATCAAGGTTTCCAAAGCACTAAAAGATAGCATATTCTTCCCACACATGTGACTTAGTATCTCCCCACATCATAATAACTTCCACAGACCATATAAACCCCTTGGCCCAACAGTGTTGTAAACTACATTCCTTTTACTACCTTTCTCTATCCCATACTGTCTCACAGCAGTTCTTCTCAGCTGATTCCAGCTTGGTTCCCCATAGAGGCTCATATGTCAGGTTATGTGTGCTTTGCTGTGTAACTGTAATGCAGTGAAACAGGAAAAACAAGGCCCAATCACACTCAATCTCCCCCAGCTTGGTCTGCTGAGGCCTGATTGGAAATTGGAGCTCTCTGTGATACTGAAATAGAAATGTCCTGTGGGTTGCAACAAAAAAAAGCCTTATTTTTAGGTTTCAACACCACTGACAATACATCTCCCTTCCCCCACTCATGTATTTAGCTGTTTTTTTGTTAGCTGCTACCAGGGGTTCAGTTAAGATATAAATTAATAATTGTGTACATGGAAAATTAATAGCTAATTAAGTCACTGTCAGCATGATGATCTCACACAGAGAGTGGTTGCTGGTATGGGGTGTTACAGAAAATAGACGCTTCGGTTGAGTAAGACAGTACCTAAGAGGGGAGGAAACGAGGGGGAAAGGCAGAACGTTTACGGTTTGTCCTCTAGGTAGTGCCATAAATAAATGCAATCATTAATACGGAACTGCATGCTTCAGACCGTGACATTTACTTGTTGTCTAGAGCTCAGTGTAATAATTGTTCATTTAAACCTGATTAAGATGAATAGATAATGTACCCTGCAACCACATAAACAGTCAATAGAAGGGTAGGCGAAGGGTTGAGGCAGACCTTGTTTGTCTGGACTGTATGTGTATATGTGAGGCAATGAGTATTTGTGGTGTTGTCCTTCTGAACTTACATAAATAGATATCAAGACCTAAACCTCAAACTCCTTCACTGTCTGCTTCATTATTCAGCATTTTCTTGTTATTCACCACAGAGGCTTTTGCCTAGCCGGCAAGTCACTAGATATAACTGTGACAGTAAAATCGTTAGTACCGCGAATGGTAGTAAATGCGCATATACACGCCAACATACAGCATGCACCCACACATGCCACCCAGAGGAACAGCGCAATGACTCTAGCATAAAGATAAAACTGTCTCATACCACATTCAGTTCATGGTTTGTATATTTAAGGACCTTCAGGCATGGTTAAGAATCGAAAGATTTGGCTCTGACACTTGCAGTAGCTATTGACCATACAATTTGCTTGCCACCACTTACCCATAAGCATCAGTCATGGGTTGCTAAATTTGTCGATAGCATAGATTCCAAAGATGTTAACACCATGAATGGTTCTTTTTAAGCTTTTGAGTCATCAGGTTTCTTCCTTTCTTCTTAGATGCTGTAAAATTGTTCTGTCATGACCATGATCATTCCACTTTTTATATAATTATTATGATAAAGTGTTCAGTACAATTAATTTTTGCAATGTGCACCCTCTGTCTTTGTTTTTGTGTCCCGTCACATCTTATACTGTGAGAATGAACAAATAAAATCTGTCTATCACACCTTAAGAAATCAATATATGATGATAATGTATATGATAATGTTTTAATTTAGTTTAATTTAATTTAATTTTTGTTTTGTTGTTTGTTCCCCATTAGCACAACAGCTCTTTTTTGTGTCACAAGCACATGCTTTCTACTGCAGCACTTCATTTAACTTTAAAAGATACTTGCACCATGATCTCACCTGTTCAAAATCTGGTCCTTGTACCATTCAGACTCTCAGCAGGAAACTGTCTATTATATCATTAGGACAGTTTATAAAATATCACGTTTGAACTCCTAACAGCTTTGCTAATTACTGCTGGCTGCATCTTCAGCTTAAACTTTAAACTTTGAGCCTATTTTGGTCTTAAGTGTGATGTGAATGTAAAACAGGTTTCTATTTGGGCCAGAAAGTCTCCCCATCATGCTTTTATTAAAGTAGCCTATTTGTTCCGCTTCTGTTAATGCATGTTTTTCATCTCTCAGTCGCTGTCTCCCACTCTACCTTTTTATTTTTGAAAGCTGTATTTTTTATAAAACCATTATACTGGTTCTTTAGGCACAAAGGCTGCTCATGTATTTGTTTACTAGCTCATGTAATTACCCATTTCAGTATTTACTCTTACAAAAGAGACTAGATGTTACTCTCTCAGGTGAGAAAGGAGACTGGTAGCAAGCTAAACACATCAGTGCAGCAGATAGCTTGTGACATTTCTCAAAGTTGTTTTCTATATACAATAGCGGTGGATGATATTTCATATTTGCTTACAGGCTCAGTAATAAATGTGATATTGTTGTAAGCCTGTGATATATACTGTACTCTATATACACTACCGTTGAAAATGTTTTTAAAATAAATTAATACTTTTATTCAGCAAGGATGCATTAGACTGATATAGTTAAAGGCATTTTCATAGTTACAAAAAATATATATTACAAATAAATGCTATTCTTCTGAACTTTCTATTCATCAAAGAATCCTGAAAAGACTTTTTTTTCCTCCAAAAAAAAAAAAAAAATAAGCAGGATAACTGTTTCAACGTTTATAATATTAAGAAATGTTTTTATGAGCCTCAAATAAGCATATAAGAATGATTTCTGAAGGATCATGTGACACTGAAAACTTAAAGGGACAGTTCACCCAAAAATGAAAATGACCTCATGATTTACTCACCCTCAAGCCATCCTAGGTGTATATGACATTCTTCTTTCAGACGAATACAATCAGAGTTATATGAAATAATGTCCAGGCTAATCCATGCTTTATAATGGGAGTGGATGGTAGCCCAAAATGTGAAGTCCAAAAAATTGCACCCATCCATTATAAAATAAGTCCACATTTGTCCGGTTGACGTAGGACGTAGGCGTAGCATAAGCTGCGGTGAGAATATGCTAGTCTCGCGAGAAACAAGTTTTATTTACAGCAAAGGAAAACCAGTGTCCTTATATCGAAATCCTCTGACATTTTTCTTTACAAATCCTCGTTTTGTACTACTAATTCGTGACTGGTGTTTTGTTTCGCTCTCTCTTCGTCACTTCCGCGTTCGTCACCGCGTTTGCCTACGTCCTACGTCATCCGCTGGACACCACTCTCTCGTGAATGCACATACGACAGTTAGCGGAAGCTAGAGATTAAGGCTTATAAAGTTGTAAATATGGATATTTTTCTTACACAAACACATCGCGTCGCTTCAGAAGGCCTTTATTAACCCCCCGGAGCCATATGGAATTCTTTTATAATGGATGGGTGCAATTTTTTGGACTTCAAATTTTGGACTACCATCCACTCCCATTATAAAGTATGGATTAGCCTGGACATTATTTAATATCTCCGATTGTATTCATCTGAAAGAAGAATGTCATATACACCTAGGATGGCTTGAGGGTGAGTAAATCATGGGATAATTTTCATTTTTGGGTGAACTGCTGAAAATTCTGATTTGCCATTGCAAGAATAAATAACATAAATAAAATAGAAAACATTAAAATTAAAATTTTAAATTGTAATTATTTTACAATATTTAGTTTTTGTTATTGTTTTTTTAATCTTACAGTTCTAAAAAATTGTCGTCCCAAACTTTTAAATGATTATATAATTTACTTGTGAACTACACAAACTTAAGGTTTTTATTAAAAGTCCAGGGTTGTAATTTTTGCTTCAACATTTTTTTTCACTGTCCTCCAGGCTCTGTCACTTTCAGTTTTTGAGGCGCACATCCTAATTCACTATTCATGTTTAAGACTGACCGTCATGTCTCTCACTTTATTTTTTCAAGCCCCGCTTATGCAATATTCATATCAGTGTTACCCTATGAATAATAGATTATTTTGTAGCATTCATCCTGTTAAACAGCAGACCTGCGATTGCCTCGCCTGACCTTCTTCATCGTCTTCCTTGCCAGAGATGGCTTGGGAGAAGGTTGGCCTGAGGATGCATAAATGAAGAATGGAGCACGGCCTCTTAAGACATTACTCTGTGGATATATGCTCTTAATGGAACAGCATAATTCAAGGCAGCGCACTGAACGTCCTCTAACATGCAACGGGGAGAGTAATGCATTGCCATGGGTGTAATGTACTGTGTAGCTAATAAACAGCAATGTCAGTCTCTAATTAAAAAGAAAGCTCGAAATTAACATTCTGTCTCGATTTCCTCCTTCGTCTCACTTAGTGCCCAATCCAAAGTGAATTTTTTGCCAGAGATCAAAGGACTACTACTTCTTTAATGCGACCTGATGGGCTCAAGGTTCGCTGCCTGCCAGGAAGTGAGGTCATCGGCCGGGAATCCGATGCGGTTGTTTAGAAATATGAATTTGTAGGCACATAGCTATAGATTACTGAAAGAAAATTAAATTACGTGTGATGTAGTGCCCAAGTCAGTGTGTGTGCTTTTTGTGCATTTGCGCTGGGCATCTTTGTGAATATCTTAGCCGAATTTGATGTGCAAAACAAATAGTGGCACAAACAGCCAGACAAGAAATAAAATCCAATAAATAAAACAGCTAGAGGAGTCTGCTGAAATCTTGCTGCAATGGGGACCTGTCTGCTTACAGAGCCTTCTATTCTGTTTAAAAACACGAAGCCATTGCTATGCAGTTTTTTTTTCTTGGGATATAAGGGCTAACACTTTTCCCCCTTTTCTGTTACAGTATAATGCTGTCAAGCTATTTCGGACGTATTTAACTATCAAATTTATATGCTGTTGAAAACACCTCTGATGTTTATCTCAGCTGACTGTAATTGCTGGTTATGGGTTGAGCATATAGATTTTGAAGGATTAACTTTACTGCAAAGAAGGTACAGATAAGCATGAGGTGATAGGTAATCCCCTCACCGAAAGATGTGTAAACCATTTGTGCCAGGGGACATCACAATGCTATAAAGCTTTGAGCTTTTTGAAAGGGTATTTTCTTTTCCCTCCTCTTTCTGCTATCGTTTCATCAGTTCCTCCCCACAGAAATCCGCTAGACTGAAGGTTGCGAGCTGTTCGTGCAGCTTTGTTTGGACTGGTGATGGGCAAGAGTTTGCTGGCTCTCTCCAGAGTGTTTGTCAGATTAATTTGCGAACCAACGAAGTTCTCCCACTACCTTTGTATATCATTCCAACTCCTTCTGTTTTCAGGCGGACTGACCTCACTTCACGCTGTTAGTCAAAGATAGAATCACTCACTCCAGATCTGATCTATTTTGGTTCTGAGTCTCTCAGGGATATACTCAATTACGGCTCGTTCTAAAGGCCCAATCGGCCTATGTAAATCCTAGTTTCAGCCTCAGACAGCACTCCTGCGGTCTGTTCACTGACTGCCTAATGCATATTTTACAAAAAAAAAAATAGAAAGCACTCGCTTGAACTGCCAAGATCTAATCTGATTGGACAGGGTTTTTTATTTTTATTTTTTTACAACAGTATATGTTCTGCTTTATACAGTAATTAATTCCTGTTGACTGTCTTCATTAATTACTGAACCGATTAAAAACATTCAGGCATGAAACAAGTAACTGATTTTATAAGTGAGTTATTGAACCAACTCAACCTATTTTTTTTTCAAAACCACAGATTGATTCAGAAACAAAACATGTGACTGTCTGTTTGTGGGTCATTGAATCATTCACTCAACAAAACAAGTGACTGTTGAATACGGAGTCGCATACTAGGATACTACTTGTACTATATTCACAGTTTCTTGCTATGGCAGGAATAGAAAGAACAGTATGCTAATATGCAGTTCTGAATTCAGCATGTGAGTGGTTGAATCATTCATTCAACATATTTGTTCAAAAACATTCATTTATTCAAGAACAAAACACCACTACTGTGTGTTGCTAGAAGATGTGCAATGTTTAATCCATTTTGGCTTTGTTTAAAACTATTTAATAATAATAATAATTTTCGTTGGCAGATCAAAAATAGACAAAGTAGCAATATTTTTATCTAAAATGTCCCTCAATATAAACTTCTTGTTTATTGAACTGTTGTATAAAAGCAATTTCACATGCAAACGTTCTGTACGGTCCAACTAATTAACTTCTAGTGTAGACAAGCTGTGTCAGAGCTCCACTAAGGACTGTCTAAGGACTGTCCGGGGCCAGCGTGAAAGACACTCGGGACAGTTGACCACTGACCCAATCAGGCCACTGCTGTAGTCACGAATGTTTATCATTTGCACGTGTTTTGAAGCCTTTGTAATTTAAAAATTCAAGCGATTTTAAAGCATTCAAGCAAGATGCAAAAGACAGTTACATTCAGCACTTGTACGCTGCATTCTGTACGCATTCTTGCGCTTGCATGGACAAATACATAAAGTATATCAAAATACCCGTCTTGGTGAGTAACTTTGTAGCTTTAACAATGATTAATCTATATTTAATTTATAGAGTGGAGTACAGATGCACCGGTCGACTGGCTTTTTTTATTATTATTATTTCAACCGATTTCTGTTCTGGGCTTGTGCACAAACTGCACTGCAATAATTTTCCAAAATGTCATTTGTGTGGAAATATTATGAAGTGTGTAAAAAGCTGTCTCAGCAGAGGCCAGAGACGCTGAAGACGGACGCAAAGAGGAGAAAATATTGTAGCAGACAGAGCAAGCTTACTGTTCATGATGCACACACTATTGGAAGAAAATCCTAAATGTTGAATTGGGGGTGGGGGTTATATGTGTTTCTGAGGGGAACTGACTGTCTTCAGAAAAGTTTACATGGCGTTTTCTTTTCATCTTGTCTCTGTATAATGCATTTTATAATGCAACCAAGGAAACACTGTGCTGCTGTTCCATTAGCTCCACCTTCTGTCAGAGAGTGAATTTGCATCGTCATTCAGCCTGTCTGCTGTTTTTCCTAAAGCATCAATTAATTTGTGTCATTGTTCTATAAATGTATTTGTGCTATTGTTTGTAATTTGTTCACTTGCTTTTATATACTGACTGTTCACTTGTCTTTAATCATTTTTGAACTTTATATTTGTTAGGCTAGTAGTTTTTGCTGTGGTATCGAAATTGGAATCGAGAATTGTAAAATGTAATTGGTATCTTAATTACAACTTTGGTGTCATATAAGCTTATTTATTAGAATAAAAGATAACATGGATCAAAAACAATGATAACATCAACTATTTTGTTTATTTTAATTGTAATTTTATTTTTGTGGCAGGGCCAGTGAAAATATTGGCTGGGCAAGAAGAAAAAATCCTAAGCTTTGAGCCCTGTGTGTGTAAATCCTTGAAATGCGTATCAAATTTATTTAAACCTGATATATTCAGATGTTATGTGTCATTATTACAAAATGAGCAAAGGAAATCTCCTTGTGTCCTGGCAAGCAGTCGCACTACCAACGCTATAGTCAACATATGTCCACATACAGCATTACTCATTCGTTTTAAAACTGAACACTCTACATTTTTTCTCTGCTTCCCAGTCTTTCTTCTGTCAGGGGGCCAATTGCCTTGTAGACACTTCATGCATAGAAAACAACACAAAGACGGCTTGCATTTGTGTCACTGCACGAACGCTAGAAGATATCATCAGCTGGCATCAAGGCAGCCATCACAAAGCAGAGATAGAAACATGCTAGCATTGAAAGAGAATTTCTTCCACTCACTTGTAGAAGTGGGGGAAAATACAGGTTTTATTGGTTGGCCAGATTGAGCCAGCGTTGATGCCCCTGGCCGTGTCTCCACTATACCTCAGTGCAGTCTGTTTATGAAGAAAACATCACCAAACACACACTGTTTGAGACTCGCCTGGTCAGAAGGGCTGAAACTACTACTGATGGTTTAATACTGTGTGACAAACATTACTGATGAGCTGTCTCAATGGAAAGCTTCCTTGCCTGCAAATGTGGTGTTACCATGGGGATGGGGCTGTCAAGCTTACACTTGGCTAAAGCAGATGTATTTCTTCTTTTTCTGCCTTTTTTATTTCTTTTTTTTATTTACCTTTTTAAATTGCAAGGGCATGTAGAATCAGATTTAAGGTTGAGGAACATTCATCAGAATGAACATATCAGTATAGAACCAATAACATCTTCATCTGGCACTGTCTACATAAGACCTTGTATTTTACTCAAGACCTCCATGTATTCACACTGCCATATTTTATGATTAGGCCAGTCAAGACAGAAATAGAGTGTCTTTTGTTTAAGGCAAGGACTTCCTGTTGTTTGGATTTTGACATGTCTGTGGAGAGGCACGTCTAGAAGTATTGATTTTGTGATTGGTCAATACATTTTGTTTGACGTGACGCTGACACAATTTGACAAATACATCTTAGAAAATGGCACTTTTAGATGACATTTACCTGACAACTAAATCACTGATATTTTGCATTTTTGTTTTATTTTTTATTACAAATGTTCTTGTAGCAATTACTGAGTTATTGATTTATTAAGCTTTAAAAGCTTTTCAAGGCAATACAAAAGTTTAGACTTCTGCAATGCAGTGCTATTTGATAGAGTTGTGTAGGGCATCTCTGTAATTTGACATTTGATTTTACATAATGTAGGTAATTTACATATAAAAAAAAAAAACTAAATAAAAAACAAAGCCTTTATTTTTTATTTTGGGGATGAGGCTCTTTATAATGTGTTTTAATTTTGAAAACTAGGACACACACGTAAAAAATAAGCCAAATGCTGTTATATCGCAGCCAGTAAAACATGCTTCAACCAGCGGACCAATCCTGACACCTCTTATCAGCCATTACAGAGGGAATTACTTGAGTCAGCACAAGGACACTGATTCAACTGAAGCCCTCTGAACAGCTATTATGTCTGGGCAGTGACATAACACCTTGGTGAAGTAGCAACTTTAGATGTAGCTGTCACCTGCTTTTTAGTAGGGTCACTTGTATGAAGTTGAATTACTTGCATTAGTGTTACATTTTGATTGTCCATTTGTCATTTTGAATTTTTTTTTCCACGCAAGATATTATTTCTGATAATTTCCCCTGTATATTCCCTATATAGATTATAGTATAGTTCAGTCTAATATGATTGATCAAGCATTATTTTAGCCTGACAGACTGTCAGTCTGTGTATTAGTGTGTAAGTTGTGAACAAACGACTTTAAGAGGGAAGAATTGGATCAGTAGGTGAATGAAAAACACTGAATTATTCAGGAGCGATGAGTGAGTCACTGAATCTCTCACTCAGTCAATTTGTTCAAAACACTGATTCATTCAAGAATGCAGTGCCACTAATGTGTTTTGCTCAGAGACACAACCGGTGCTTATGCTGTAGCTTAGTTTGGGCATATTTTTCTTGGCAGAGCAAAAGAGAAACTGGTAACATCATGCCTGTAATGTAATTTGTTTAATAATAAATTTGTACTTATTGAACTGTTGTATAAAAGCAATACCACAAATGTAGTGTTGCTTTTTCAGTCTGTTTGTGTGACAGAGCTGCTTTTGAAAGGAGTTTTGTTTGTCAATAAGAATGTTGCTCAGCCGTGTTACATTTCTTAAGACTGTCCAGACTGTGTTTCTTCTGTGTCTTGAGAGTTTATCTTTGTACAGGCTGGAAAGGTGAAAATAAACAATCATGGCTCTGTTGAGGGAGAAGCAAAGTTGATAAAAAGGAAATAAGGAGGCGAAGATAATTTGAAGCATCTGGACTTTTCTTATATACAGGAGATAATACATTATGGGTGTTTATTTGTGTTTGCTGGATGGAAACTGTGTTTAAATGTGTAAATATAGTATATTTGTTTATTCAGAAGCATGCTGCTTTCTGCTTTCCTGGCGGTTTTATGTATGCAGTGCTCTGGGTGTGCAGTGTGCGCTTCCAACAAAGAAAAACATGTGAGATATTCTCTCTCATAATTTTTCCTGTAAATATTGTTCAGCTACAAAACAATGATAACCCTTAGAATAGTTTTATTATGTTTCCCAAAAATATGCTGTATTTTCTGCTCCCAGAGGCTCCATACACAAGTTCTTGTTTTTGTATGTCATATTTTTACAGTCTTTCCTCAGTTGGAAGAAAAATGTAGCCTGCCCTGCTATTCTTTAGGCCAATCTCTGTTTTAGATTTTTGAGCGTGTGTGCACAGAAAAGGTTGTTCAAAACTTTGGGTGTTTTTTTGTTTGTTTATGTTTTTGAAGTCCTTTACGCTCACTAAGGCATTTATTAAATCAAAAATACAGTAAAACAGTAATATTGTGAGAATATTTTTTATTTTAATGTTTTTGAAAGAAGTCCTTTATGCTCACTAAGGCATTTATTTAATCAAAAATACAGTAAAGCAGTAATATTGTGATAAATTATTACAATTTACAATAAATATTAAATTAAATAAAAGTATTGATTTATTAAAAAAAAAAAAATCTTACTACCCCCAAACTTTTGAGCTGCTGTGTGTGTATATATGTCAAATTTTTACTTTTGAAAATGTTGAGTGTGTGCCCTCATAAATATTAAAATATGGTGCCATGACGATGTCCATAAATAGAACTTGGTCTGACTGTGTAAATAATTTGTTCTGAGTAGTCAAATGTGATTTCCCTACATAGTGTATCTGTCCAGCAGAAGATGAAAAAGTTGCAGAATGTTGGTGCAATCTGAGGTACATTAAAAACACTGACCGATCTGCTTCTTTTTATTGTCAATGCAACACAAGACTCCTAACCGCACTTTTTACCAGTTTCCGCCCCCAGCTACATATTTTCATGGTGAAATTAACTCCCAAGATTCAATATCCAGTGCTGACCAAAGACATATGAGTCTGGCCCATGAAGATTTATATTTTTCCCTTAAGGCATCATTGTAACAGGTGCTAAACACAGTTAAAATAATTATGTAACTTTTGCTCCCACTACATAATAACAGCACATTGTGTGTAATTTTCTCTTAAAATATTACACCCTCACAGCCTACACAGGTTTATAAACAGGCTGTGACTGATTAGAAGCTTCTCGAGTGAATTAAATGGTGCCTTTTGGAGTCTTAAGCCATCAAATGTGTTTAATGGGTGTTTCGTATTGGGAATAAATCGAAGTGACACTACAATAACATCGTTTTTTTTCCCCAGATTGATGGAATTTGTTCTCTGCTCAAAATAATTCCAGCTATTGTGTGAAATCTGGGCCAGAGTTCTCTCTTACCAGTGCAGGGATTATCTATCCCTCATCACATCTCAGCTCTCCTAATACCCACAGATCTGCTTTGACACACGGATAATATCACCACTGAAACGGGACCAAATGAGAGTATGTGCCCTCACCCCACCCCCAGCCTATGTCTGGACTCTTACACTGTTTTGGCCGTTTCTATCTGATGAGTTGCCAGGAGCATCCACCTCCACATTAAATGTGTTTAGAGCAGGTCAGAGGCATTTCAAAGAGAACTGGCACTGCCACAACTCTTCACCACACCAAATCAGTTAGTTGAAGGCCCAGAGCAAAACCAAAGCTCAAAACAATTTCCTTTATCTCCATCTTGGTTTCTTCCCTTTGCATTTTTTTTTTTTATTAGAGCAAGGCATAAAAATATGACAAATGCATTCAGCATAGAAAATTGTTTTATGTGGCGTAACATATTTGTGGCTGAAAACAATAGTTTTCTTGGCTATTGGGGCTGTGCAGGAGTTCCTGTGGGAGGATGGCATGATAACAGAGACCATGTTTTTGCTATATATCTGCTATTGTAAGGAACTCACAGACACAAGGAGACACCTGCGGGAAAGTGCTCGCATGCCGTGCCATGCATCTTAAAGGAATAGTTCACCCAAAAATGAAAATTTGAAGGAAATTTACTCACCCTCAGGCCATCCAAGATGTAAATGAGTATGTTTTTTCATCGGAACCGATTTTGAGAAATTTAGCATTACATCACTTGCTCACCAATGGATGCTCTGCAGTGAATCAATGGGTGTAATCGGAATGAGAGTTCCCCAATAATCCGCAAGTAATCCACTTTGATGTGATCAATTAACGTCTTTTGAAGTGAAAAGCTGCATGTTTGTAGGAAACAAATCCATCATTAAGGCGCTTTAACTTTAAATGATCACTTCTGGCCAAAATACCAGTCCATAATTCATAATAACTCTTGCAACAAAATCCACTGAGTTATTTGTTTAGAACTGTTTTGGACTATTTTTGCTTGTAAATGGTTCTTGACCTGTACATATTTCTTTCCTGATTCAGACAAGATTAATTTTAACAGGATAAAGTAATATTGTGTAATATTATGGATACAGACATTTTTTGAAGTTAAAAATGTTTTAATGCT
This sequence comes from Sinocyclocheilus rhinocerous, assembly GCF_001515625.1. Classification (NCBI taxonomy): domain Eukaryota; kingdom Metazoa; phylum Chordata; class Actinopteri; order Cypriniformes; family Cyprinidae; genus Sinocyclocheilus; species Sinocyclocheilus rhinocerous. The sequence continues at coordinate 683,628 of NW_015650363.1, forward strand.
GGCTTTGTTTGTCACAAACATGCTGCATTTTGCTTCACAATACATTAATTGATTGACTGCAGTCATGTGGATTACTTGTGAATTATTGTTTTATCAACTCAGTCTGATGGCACCCATTAACTGCAATGCTAAATTTCTCCAACTCTGTTCTGATGGGGAGAAAAAAAAAAAGAAAATGTTTGGCAAATTTTCATACTTAAGATGTGCATAATATTAAATAAGTGAAAAATAATAAAATCAATTTTATATTAAAAAGTAATATAATAAAGACAAATGCATAAGAAATATTCCAGTATTTATATATGTACTGTCAAAGCATGGCAATTAAAATGGGCAGAAAATTAGCGTGATGTTTTTAAAAAACAATTTAACTAAAATATTTGTTTATATTAATTTGCCTTTAATGTGCTTAATGTTGCTGTTAATTACGAATGGGCTTATAGTTGCACACTGGAAACCTCGACGCAACATTTAAAGGTCTTTTTATGCCTCACATGGCATGTTTATGATTCACATAACACATACTGTACTTGATGCAGAAATAAGTATTATTCTCTGCACAAATTTTAGCATTACCTTTATGATTAGTTGTGGTTATATTATTATTTAGACATGCAAAAGCTCACTTCTGAATTTAATGCTTCTGTCGATATCATTAAAATGTATTTCACCATTCCAATTTTAATTCATTATTCTTGGGCCGGGATTCCTCCGCTCCACCACCATGCATTAATTTCATATTTACTCAATATCCATACTTTGCAGCTGGCTGATTACTTCACAGCAGGCTTGTGTGAGAAAAGACATTATGAAGACAGGTCATGAACGAATAAAAATGGATTGACCAATGCATACCAGCCACTGTACAAACAGAGAGTAGCTATGTTTCCATCACCCTATTTTAACACACATTTTGAATTATCGCATGAGAAACGAGTGATGAAAACGCCAAATTTTGAATAAAAATCCCTTAATTCGCAAAAAAGTTTTTACGTTCACTTGAGGTGGTTTTTGACTTGTGCAAAAAAGTGTTGATGCGAATAATGGGCGATGGAAATGCATTTTGCGAATAAATTCCTCCAAGCGCATCAAAAAAGTCACATGACTTTGTGCTATGGGATGGCAAAACCTGATTAACCAGCAGACCAATCTCATTCCACAGCATCTGAAATGTTGTTATGGTCATTCGGCCATAAGTTAAATTCGCAACTTTGGATGGAAACCCGGCTAGTGAGAGAGAGAGTCTGGGTAATTTTCTTTGATGTGCTCTCTGTCAACTTACAGCCCCATATCTTTGGCTTAAGGGCAGTAAAAGCCTTAGCATGGTGATGGTACAATGGTATTAATGCAGCTGCAACACAAGCAAATACAATGGGAGTGAACTAAAGTGCCATTATATATTTTTTAAACAAATGCCATGTACAAAGCTGTGACATTTCCCCCCCCAAATTTAGTATATTTTTTTTCATTACACATTTTATTATGAGCAGAGGAATTGAGCAATTAAAAAGTTGAATTGAAAATCTGACCCTGTATAATAATCTGACATGTTATTTGCTTATTTGATTAGTGACCTAGAAAAAGTGAAAATATATTCATAACAATTTTAAAAATTCTAAAAAATGTCAAAATTTAAATTAAATTTTGAATTCCAGATTTGTGAATGTAAACTTTTGAACCTCATTGTATGTACTAAGCCATTCCTTCCATTTAAACAAAAGTAGTTCAAGTATAAAGAGAATAAATTATGCTTTGGGCTGCATTTTGACCCAGCACACATATGAATGTTCTCTCAGAAATCCCATTAAGGGTCTTAAGGCTGTTTGGATTGGCCTAATGAGCGTTGTAAATGGGGGGATGATGCTTGCATGCTACTGGGATAGTGGGAAAGCTGTGGGGTCAAAAGGTGAGCCGACACCATAAGCTTCAATAGGAGACACACTCCAGAGGCTTGCAAATGGAGTGCTTCACTATACTTTCAAACTCATTACCTTTCTTCAGTAAAAATGGGATAATTACTTAATTAAATGGATAAACGAAACAACAGCATAAATAGACCCTGACTTGAATATTACCAATGGCATCCCACCCTCACGCACCTTGTTGTAGTCGACGTCTTTCTTAGCAAAGCCGTGGAGAAATTTAATTTTGATTAAAGGAGGGCGGTGAATGCGTGTAGATGCAATTTGCTTTGCTTATGCATGCAGAATTAGAGCCCGACTGTGTTGCTAAGCTTTGCTCTGATTTTCATTGATCATATGGTTGAATCTTCATAATTGTCAAGAACATGGTTGCCTATGCGGTCACACTGTTGACAGCAGATAAGATATTCCTTGTGTGGCATTTTCTCATATCTGATCATCAGCTGAAAATCAGTCATTCAAGATTTAAGGAAACAGTAAATAATTCATTTAATATTGAGAAACAACTATACTATGAGAAGCATAAACATTAAAAGTTTGGAGTTGGTTGGAGTTTTTTTTTTTTTTTTTAAAAGTCACTTATGATCTCCAAGTTTGCATTTATTTGATAAAAGTAGATACAGTAAATACCGTAATATGTGACCCTGGACCACAAAACCAGTCTTAAGTCACTGGGGTATATTTGTAGCAATAGCCAAAAATACATTGTATGGGTCAAAATGATTGATTTTTCTTTTATGCCAAAAATCATTAGGATTATTTGGTGCTCAAGTAACTTTTTATTACTATCAATGCTGAAAGCAGTTGCGTCAATGTTTTTAGAATTATTTGATAAATGCAACATTTAAAAGAGCAGCATTTTACTGAAACAGAAACCTTTTATAACATTATAAATGTCTTTACTGTAAATTTTGATCAATTTGATGCATTCTTGCTGAAAAATGAATTAACAATAATAATAATTTAAAAAAATCTTACTGATCACAAACCTTTGAATGCTAGTGTACAGTTGGTCTAGTAAAATAGGATATATATAGGATATTCGGAATAGGTTATTAGGCTAAAAATTATGTTAAGACTAAGCACTCGAATTAAACCTCTGAAAAAAAATCTATTCTAGATGTGTATTGTAACTATAAAATGTCAAGTATTCGTTCATCTTGTAACATTGGCAATTTCCGCTAGATGAGACCTTGACAGTGATCTAATTCTGACCTTATAGGCCTAATTAAACATTTACTACATTGCTGTGCTTTGGATGAACACGTCTAGATTCTGTCAACTGAAATATAGCAGGACGTGAGGAAAGATTTGAGAGAGAGAATAAGAGGGAGTAAGTTAAGTGATCAGCAGCACTTCCTTTGTGCTCTATTTTAAAGGCAGGGTAGGTGATTTGGTTTAAAACATGTTTTGTTATGTTGGTTGAAAGTTGGTTGAATACCTCTGCACATCCTGTTCACGCAGACACGATACGTCATGCGCGTTCCATTATGCAATTGCATTTAGGCGTTATTATTGTAATATTATGCGCTTTGTACTGTTAATGTTTTTTCACTGGTGAATGAGACATGAGGTAATCTGACAGCATTGCATTCAGTCATCCACCAACGCCGTCTCTGATTAGCCTCTGGTCTGCCTGTGCGCGTTCATGTGTTTCGGAGAAGGCGTGGCTTTGCAGAGTGATTTGCAGGGAGGGTGGGATCTTGCTTTCAAAGCTAGCTTGCTATTGCTAGCCTTTTCAAAATTGCCTACCCTACCTTTAATATCAAAGCTGAAATGTGTCATTGCTGTTTTAAAAAAAAATATTTATTTTAAAAATATAATTTTTCAGACAGGTGTCCAGAACACTCCCCATGTCTTCTTTTGGTCTGATAGTCCTGCACCAAGCTCACACTATTGGTTAAGCCAGTGTTCCGGTGTTGGGGTGATTCGGATGGTAAAACAAACAGAGCAATCAATGTTTTGATGTTGTTAAACATTGGTAGGAGAAAGGTTTTTAACATAATCAGTACACGCTTCACCTTTAAGTCTGATTAAGCAAGAGGAAAGAAGCTCTGATTGCTTTTAACAGTTTTTTTTCTTTTGAGTGTGTTTATAAATAATTTCATGGTGTGATTTTAGACCAATTAATTACTTGAAAATGAACAAAGAAAAACAAATAATGCCAGTCTGTCTACTATGGGCAATGTAGACATTAAAATTTAACACTTCACTAAAAAAAAAAAAAAAAATCTTCTCTAAACTGGTTACAAAGAGACGACTTCTCTTCCTTTTTTTCTTTTTTTCTTTTAAACATTACATAAATAATTTTCAGGTTAATTTTAGCTTTCATCATGGTTCATTAATTCAAACCAGCACTTGTTTTTGATAACCTCTACTGTGGGTTATTCAATTGTGTTTTATCATGGTTACAGGCAACATTTACCATGTCAATTAAATGTTTCGCTTTGCCAGGAACAAAAAACATGTACCTGCAATTTTACTGGCATTTGGCTGGAAGCCATTCCCTATTATCTGAGTGACAGTCTGGAGATTGATTACAACACAGCCTCTTTTTATTATTTGAGTGGCACATGCAAAGTTAACACCTTAGCTGTATTAATCACTGTCATTCAAATGTATTAACTTCACAATGATTGCCTTCTGCTGAGTGAATGTGAAACAACATGCCAGTGTCTGACTGAAGGCCTGCTGTTTATCACACTAAATCGTATTATTCATATCTTACATTACAGCCACACAATGTGAAGACTGTTGAGAGTTTCCTCCATCTATATTACCATCTTTGTGTTTGCAAGATAGACAAATTGGTTCTGAAGTACTGTTTGATTTGACTTAAAAGTCTATAACTTTTGTTCTTTTTTCTTCCTTTCCTTAATTCCTTTTCTCATTCTTTTTCTCACAGTCCCTTTATGTGCATGAGTCGAGGTGCTGGTGCTGAGATATCTGTGATTACCAAAGTTGTAGCCTGCTCTCCCAAACTTATTTGGGTGCTGTTGAGTTATGTTAGGGTGTATTCACACTTGTTATGTTTGGTTCGATTAAAACAAACCCTGGTGCGATTGCTCTGTTAGTGTGGTCCATTTGAGTACGTGTGAACACTCCCATCCGAACCCTAGTGCGCATTAAACAAGCGGACCGAGACTGCTAAAAAGATGGGTCTCGAACGATCTCTGGTGCGGTTCGAATGAAATATGAACGCAACATGGACCAAATACTTCTAAATGAACCAAAAACAGGAAGTAATGACAAGATGTGACGCTATGCGACGATGCGGAATGAACGGTGTATCCAAAACAAAATCAGCAGAGTGCAAATGTAGAGCAACGAGGAGGTAAAGTGCCTTTTATGAGCTCTTTGTGAGTTTGTAGGTGGTGAAAATAAAATCATAAGTACACGCAACAATGAGTGTGCTTAGTCCAGCAGACGGCATTAGGTGTATTTGACTTAAAACGGTGCTGAGCAGATTGTTCGGTGAATGGATACTTTGATATCATACACCGATCGGTCTGTGTTCGGTGAGTTCCGTCAGGAAATTTACGTCATTCAACCTGACCAATTAGGTTGTGAACGTATCACTATGCCTTTAGGTTCGGTATCTTTAGGTTTGCTGTCAAAAATGCCAGTGTGAACCCTAAGCGGTCCGGACCAAACGAACCAAGAGAGCCGAACTACAAGTTTGAACACTTAGATATGTAGTAGACTATAATTCGCTAGTATTTTAGCTTCTGATATTACTTCAAACAGATAAAAGTGCCCTTTTGCCCCATAAAAAAGCAGTTCCTAAGAATTTATCCATAGACCTACTAAAATCCCAGAGCGTACTGTCAGTCCTGAGATGAACATTGACCCTATATTTGAGTTTGTGTTTCCAGACAGGTATATTCAAAAAGTCCACAAATAAATGCTAATAAATTGTGCTTTTATTAGAATTTATCATTTATTATTTATTTGCATTTATTATTCAAAAATACAATGATATACAATTTATTCCAGTGACGACAAAGCTGAATTTTCATGAGCCATTAATATATATGTATAAAATAACATTAAAAAGGAATGTAAAAATATCTTAGCAAATATAAAACTGGCTTAATAGTGGCTCAAGAATATATATATATATATATATATATATATATATATA
>NW_015650363.1:689735-721409 GCF_001515625.1 Sinocyclocheilus rhinocerous
ATATATATATATATATATATATACAGTATATATATACACACACAAAGTATATATATTCATCTAACATGACGTATTTTAGCAACAGGGTATCACACACAAATTATTAATATTCATGAGCATTTCTTTTTTCTTTCTCTTTCTCTTTCTCTCTCACTGAATTTTGTGCTGAACATTTCGTTGCGTCTGTCATTTAACAGTAAGGTCTGGGGTCACTGTAATTACCCTCAAGGATATTGATTCCTCAAATCTTATCTCACACTCAGAGATAGCTGGTTGATTTGACCATCTTACTTTAATGGAGGTGAGAGACAGTGTTGTCAAATGCGGTTTGATAAAGATATGATTCTACGGATAGTTTGTAAAAGCTCCGCTTACAGACAACATGCTGCAGAAGAAAACCTGGGGTGTTGCTGTAACAGTACGATATTGGCATTGATGCACTAGAAAAGACGATTGAGATCGCAGTTGCTTGTTTCTTTGAGACCAGCGCACATTTTACAACTTCAGAATGTCCTATTCAGAGAGAAAGACAATTAGGATGCAGTTTTGGCTTGTCAATAGGGAAGAAGCCTACTTCAACATGTTAAAAATAAGTTGAATATATATTGCAAAATAATCACGAAATTGCATTATTTAGTCATACTATTCTACTGGTAGTCATGTTAGCACCTATTAAAAGTAAAAAAATCTAAACTCTTTTTTGTGTGTGCGGGGCGCCATACAAATAGATGTCTATTAGGTCCGTAAACTTTTGAAACGCATGTGACTTGAGGCTAAGCTCTAACCTTTTTCAGATAAAGTTATACAAATAGCGAATTGTTCATTGTTTCTCGAAACATCATAGTAATTCCACACCGGCGATGACATGACTGCGGCGCCAAATCATTTGCGTCCCCACGCATAGGCTACATCCTCACGCGGCCGATCGATCGGAGCATCCCTAAATATAGTGTCCCTTCTTCACTTGGACATGCATTTAATCATGTCTGACAACTTAACAATTATGTTGTCAATACCATTAAAATTAAGAAAAAAAAAAGGTCTTTAAGTATTTAGGAGATTGCAGTTTTTGCATACTTATTATATTGGGCTTTATTAAACTTTATGAAAATATAATGAATTTATATGCAGATTTTTTTACTACAAGTCAATTTATTGAACAATTTTCACAGTCTTTAAACTGAGATATTAAAGGATTTTATATCCTGTGGCTCCCTCGTGTGGACAGCATTATGGCCTTCATCTCTGAATCACATTAATACAAATGGCTGATGTTTTTTTGAATGATTACATGTTTAATGATTACTTTACTGATAATACACCCACATTAAACTGAAATTCACTGATTCGGGGTATCTTATTTCATGCCTTAAAATGCCCCTATTATGCCATTTTTACGGTTCCTAATATTGTTTTGGGAGTCTCCTACAATAAGATTACATGCATGCAAGGTCACAAAACGCTTTCGTTTTCTCAGAATATGCATTTAATATCACCTCATTTTCCAGCAATTCTCAAACGATTCGTTCGAAGCAGTTCAAAGATTCAGTCTCTCTAAACCCCTCCTTTCCGTGAGCCTGCTCTGCTCTGATTGGTCAGATGGCCTAGTCTGTTATGATTGGTCTACGGTGTACAGGGCGTGTCGGAAACTATACGCCTATTTCAATAGTTCTGTATTTTGAACGCTCTATAGAAAATATAAACATCTTTTATTTATCATACTTACAGTTTGTGATTCAGTGGAGCAGCTGGTCCAAATAAACAGGATACTGATCCATCTTTCAACAGCAAGCGTTTTGTGAATCCCGCGTTGAACTCTATCATACTTTTTGTGATTCAGTGGAGCAGCTGGTCCAAATAAACAGGATACTGATTAATCTTTCAACAGCAAGCATTTTGTGAATCCCGCATTAAACTCCCCGAGATTAGAGAAGCAGTCATCAGTAGAATGACCTGTTTGTTGGCGGGGTCAAGTTGTTCGCGGCCGGCCAACATAGAACATAGGCGCGCATCATGCAAATGTGTTATCCCGTGACGTGTAGCCATCACGGATGTGGGATTCGAATTACTAACGACTCGTTTCAGCTGTTCAGAGTCGATTCTTTATTTTGGGAGACAATAACTTTATTTATCGTGCACTTTCCGCTTTACAACTTTGCAGATCGTTTAGATTCACATACAACTACATTACACACTGCATGAAAGGCAATATTGGAAATGGCATAATAGGGGCACTTTAAGGACCGATTCTCACGTATTAAGAGCCACACATATTACTAGCATACATTTCTCCAAATCTGATGAAGAAACAAACTCATCTACATTTTGGATGGCCTTAACAGTTGGATTTTCAACTTCCATTTTATAGCTAAGCAGTAATGATACATTATTATGTCATTTTTTAAATGGTTATTTAACAATTGCATTCAGTCCTGCTGCCTGCATTAACAGTGTGATTCTGTTTGTTTGCCCCCCCCCCCAAAAACAATTTTTTAGCACCAGCCGCCACTGTAAAAATTGCTTTCTAAGGTTGAAGGCTCACATCTCTTTCGAGGCTTTCATAATCTGAGCATGCACACTGATTAGTTAACATGTTTTACTTATTTGAATGGGATTCAGCCTTCAGTTACCCAGCATAATTAAATAAATGTCAATGAAAGTAACATGCGTATCCTTCCATGAAAATTTGCCATGCAGCACTACAGCAAATATAAGATTTGGTTCTTGTTTTTTCATCCAAACAACAGAAATGCCTGAGTACACGCAATTAGAGCAAACAATTTTATAGAAATCTTTCAACAGCAAGCATTTTGTGAATCCCGCATTAAACTCCCCGAGATTAGAGAAGCAGTCATCAGTAGAATGACCTGTTTGTGGGCGGGGTCAAGTTGTTCGCGGCCGGCCAACATAGAACATAGGCGCGCATCATGCAAATGTGTTATCCCGTGACGTGTAGCCATCACGGATGTGGGATTCGAATTACTAACGACTCGTTTCAGCTGTTCAGAGTCGATTCTTTATTTTGGGAGACAATAACTTTATTTATCGTGCACTTTCAGCTTTACAACTTTGCAGATCGTTTAGATTCACATACAACTACATTACACACTGCATGAAAGGCAATATTGGAAATGGCATAATAGAGGCACTTTAACAGTTGGATTTTCAACTTCCATTTTATAGCTAAGCAGTAATGATACATTATTATGTCATTTTTTAAATGGTTATTTAACAATTGCATTCAGTCCTGCTGCCTGCATTAACAGTGTGATTCTGTTTGTTTGCCCCCCCCCCCAAAAACAATTTTTTAGCACCAGCCGCCACTGTAAAAATTGCTTTCTAAGGTTGAAGGCTCACATCTCTTTCGAGGCTTTCATAATCTGAGCATGCACACTGATTAGTTAACATGTTTTACTTATTTGAATGGGATTCAGCCTTCAGTTACCCAGCATAATTAAATAAATGTCAATGAAAGTAACATGCGTATCCTTCCATGAAAATTTGCCATGCAGCACTACAGCAAATATAAGATTTGGTTCTTGTTTTTTCATCCAAACAACAGAAATGCCTGAGTACACGCAATTAGAGCAAACAATTTTATAGAAGATCCTTAAAGTATTTTATTAACACAGCCTTGGTGCAGTTTTTGATTTTATAGAATATGGTACAGCATTAACCCTCATGACGGTAGGACTCACCATAAAAATGTCAAGATTCAGCTTTTTATCTAGATTAAATGAAGTGGCTTACCTGTATATCAAAGAGAACGAAAGTTTATATGTCTCTTTCCTCTGCTGTAGAAGAAATCTGCACAGAAATTAATTTCATGCAGCATTCCTTTGGATATTGCAAATTATGGAAATAATCTAGGTTTTATTCGCTCCTCCAAATGGGAAAATCATCAGACTGTGGCATTTTCTTCAAAACAGTATTTTAATAATAGGTGAATTCTGGAGTGCATCATGCACACATAAGGTGCTGTCTCCGGCCTGACTGTTGTTACTGCAGTGCAAGCACTCGGCCTTTAAAAACATTCATAGAATATGAATCCCCTGCTTAAAAACACCTGAAACCATCCTAAAGTGGTTAGCTGGTCCAAACAGATCTGGTTTGATGGTTTTACAGGGGTTTTGGGCTGCAAATTGACCAGTTAAAACCAGCTTGGTAGGCAGGGACACCAGCTAAGAACACCTGGTTTAAGCTATTATTAAATCTGTTTAAAGACTGCAATGCTTTTGGTTGGTCTGGCATTTCAAAACACCTGCAAAGACACACCTCCCTTTTACTTAGTCAATCAATGTACACCGTCTTTGAAGAAAACACACCTTTTCACTAAAGGACTTTCAAGAACTTGCTTTGTAATTGTGCTGTTGTTTGAAGTGGCGTCTTCCAGTTAAATCAGCCCTTATCTCATTCTCAACGGTTCCAAGCAATGTTGCTCTACAAAGTGGTAGCTTCAAAGATGAGTACTTTTAAAACTAAAAACGGCTACTATCACCTGACCCATTCAGACTGCATCCAAGTGTGCAATCATCAAGGTTAATTTGCCATCATTTTGTTGGTAAATAGAAAAACAAACTGCTCTGTACTGGAGATTTTTGATCATCTGATAATACTTCAAAATAGCCAGAAAATCTTCATCCAAAAGAGGTCTGGATAGTCTGTCTTTATACTTTACAAATAAGCAGTGTGTGTACATACAGTAAGCAGCTCTTTCTGTGAAACGGGTGATAAGGGGATTTTTAAAGTGCTTGTTTTTTAAGATTTTAAATATTCCATTTATCAAGTAATTTTTAAAGTTCTAATTAAATGCATTTCACATCAAGCTAATTTAATTGATTAAGTTAATATACATTACTGTTCAAAAGTCTAGGGGTCAGTAAGTATATGTATATTTGAGAGAAATTAATAATTTTATTCAACAAGGATGCATTGATTGATCGAAAGTGACAGTAAAGACATTTATAATATTATAAGGGGGGCAGGCGTGGCCTAATTTTTAGAGAGTTGGACTTGTAACCCAAAGGTTGCAGATTCGAGTCTCGGTACCGGCAGGGATTGTAGGTGGGGGGAGTGAATGACCAGCACTCTCTTCCACCCTCAATACCACGACTGAGGTGCCCTTGAGCAAGGCACGGACCCCCAACTGTGTGTGTGTGTGTGTTCACTACTGTGTGTGTGCACTTGGATGGGATAATTGCAGAGCACAAATTCCGAGTATGGGACACCATACTTGGCCACATGTCATGTCACTTGTCATAAGTTTTTTTTTATTATTATTAAAATATAAAAATACCAGAATAACTGTTTTCAGCATTGATAATAATAAGGAATGTTTCTTGAACACTAAACCAGAATATCAAAATGATTTCTGAAGGATCATTAAACATATAATTTTAAAATATATTACAGTTAAAGCAGTTATTTTAAAATGTAATACTATTTTATAATATTATTGTTTTAAAACTTACGGTAGCTAGAGAAATTATTATTTTAGAATGGTACATAAGATAAAGTAAGAGCAAACGGTATTTTAATTTGTTCTTGAAGATTACTTAAAGGAAATGATAATATTATAATTATAATATGATTATTATTTAATGGAGTATGTTATTACTATAAAAGAAGAAAAACATGATGGTAACAGAGTACCTAATCAGAGCTTCAGTGTTTAATAGTGAAATATGACGATTAAAATACAGACAGAAGACACATTTCCAGATTTTGTTTCATATATATATATGTATATATATTTATCAAAATGTGCATATTTGCTAAAATAACCACAGATGTACATGAGGATAAAATGGCACCCATTTTGCAGAATAACTTGTTTACTTGTTTCTGATGGTTTATGGTGGATTTTTTTTTTAAGTTTATATTCTAACAGTTACCTTTTCTGTTTCTTTGTCTCTTGCTTTCTCGGGTTGATGTTTCTGTGCCGCCAACATCTGAAAACAGGTAAGATAACTATTTACTTATTTGCTGCTCATCCCACACCTAGTTCAGATGAAATCAGGTCTGTTTAATAGAAAAGCAACATACTGAATGAGGTTTAAGCAGTTTCTTTTCTATGCCGGAGGACAAGAATGAAGTGTGTTCTGGTGAGCTCCAGACTGCTGATTTATTTTGGACACCCAAACTCGCCTCGTCAGCTCGCTGAAATGTACAGCAGTTATGAGATTTGCACATTTCATTTATGTCAATGAAATCGCTGCGGAACTTTATGGACTACTGTTATTTTGACTATTGGCACTGCAGGAGCAGCCCTTTAAAAATACTCACACGGTTAACTTGCTGTTGCTACATATTATTGCTTGAACTAAATGTGAGTAGAAGTGAAAAACTCCTGCCGGGTTCAGCAGAGCGTTCTGCTCTGGCGTCTGGTGGAATGCAGGGATGTAATCATGAAGTAAAAACAGATAGATAAGTACAGGATGGGGTGTGAGTGAGTCATCAGCTGGGTGAGAAGAAGTGAGACTCATCAGCAGAGGGTTTGGAGTAAGAGTTGACAACTTTTCCAGCTTTATATCAATCAGTGCTGGTGGTCTTATCACTCACACCCTTGTAGTTGAGACTTTGTATGCATGTGTAATAACACCTCATCTTCACTGGCGTAAGGACTGTTCAATGTGGTTTCTATAGCCACATTAATATGTTGGGTTGGTCCAGTGTTAAGTTTTATTTTTCAGTATTTAAGTTTTTATTTTAGTTGTATTACCTTTGTTATGTGCTTTAATCTTTTTTTTCAGCATAAGTTATTTTTAAGTTTTAGTTTGAGTAATTTTAATAATTTTTAGGTAGTTGTCAAGGCATAGCCTAATTTCTAATTTCCATTTATATTTACGTTTGTTTTTCCATCTAATACTTATATTTTATTTTACTTCAGATTTATTTATGTTAATGAAAACTACTACTACTGGAATCCATTTTCTAACTTTAAATTTTATATTTCTTGGCAGAACTGATTTAGATAGCTTTAAAGTCAGAGTCTCCAATTTACATTACATTTATGTATTTAGCAGATGTTCTATCCAAAGTAAGAAGTGTTCGTTTATTTGCCATGAATATGGTCTTTTATGGGAATAATGCAAATAAATAAATAAATAAAAGTACTGTGGTAAACATATCAGATGGTAATGTCATGGTACACTACTAACAACATTTACACGATCCTTCAAAGAATACCTAGTTATTACTGTGGTACATGTCAAAAACAGTGCTGTTGTACTTTTTATTAGCATTTTTTTAAATGCTGTTTTCGTGACCAGGTCCAGGTGTAGACTAAGCTATTTTTGCATTTGATTTTGTGGTAGTGAACCTTGAGAATATTTCAATCCTGAGGGAATCTGCAGAGTTTTCCTTTTACACGCTCCATGTGGACCTAGTCATGACATTAAACCTGGACATGTACAATCCTTGATACTTAAAGCTGTTTATTGTCATAGACACAAATATCTCAATTCTTTCATTCCGGTGACCTTGTATGAGTAGCCTAACACAGTTTTAAGTCACCAACAATGCTGTGTTGTTTTTTGGTGTGATCTGCATAATCACTGACTGGTGTTTGCCACATGGCTGCAGCTATTGCTAACGGCAACAATGCTAATTGTTTAGCAGCTTGTCCCTGTTGCACCCCTAAACCTAATGCTGAATTCTGAAGGATGGCTAGCATAGCGCGTCCCTGCGCTGTTGCCTGAATGAACAATGCACACTTTGAATACACACTGCCATTTGTTTCCCTTAACAAACCTTTTATGTCCCCCAGACTCCTCTGTGATGAAATGCTTATGAAGTTTTGACAGTCAAGAAGGATGTTGCTAATAAATAGCCTAGTCTCAAGTTAAAATCCCACCACACTAACAGAGCTCACTGCCAAGGACATACTTTGAAAGGCAGATAGTGAGAGAGTGAGACATTCAAGTATACACAGTTCACTTGAGAGAATATAGGCTGCAGCTCTTTTCATTTCCTGCACGAAATGGGATTCCAGCGTGTTAATTTGTTTTATTCTCTAGTATCAGGGCCCCATGGGACATGTGACCAACTTGAAGTCCTCCTCATTTAGAACTGCTCAAATCTACATACCTATAGTGTATGGCGATAGCACGGGGATTCATCTCTTGAGCCCTTGATAGCTGTCAATCAAGGTATTTTTAAACTGTACGTGTTCTCAGCAGAGACTGTGAACTAGAGTAACCTGCTGCTATATGAAGTGAAGAATGATTGTCTACTTGAAGACATACAGTTACATCTAGTATTTCAAAAGTTTTCTATTTTATAGTTTAAAATCTTATAGTTAGCTATCTTATAGCAAAAACATACATACATCTCAACATACATTTCTTTTTTTTAGTTTATAGTTAAAGACACCATAAAACACATTGTAACACCATAATCATTGACTCATGCATTAAGTTCGAAGTCTTAAGAAGCAGTATTAGCCTTGTGTGATGAAATGACTGAATGAATCACCAATGACGTTTTATGTTGCTGACATTCAGACTATGCAATGGGCACCGTATTTGATTTGAGAGCTGCAGCAAAGGTGAAAATTATATGAATCTGTAAATAATAACTCAGTTCAGTTCAAAAGAATAAATCATATGGCTTCTGAAGACTTGCAATATAGTTGAAAGATTTAGTGATTTATGTGGTCTAGCCACATAAGTCATATCTTTTCTTTACAACTTGAATAAGTGTACACATCTTCATCATTTTCATCATTATTTTTATTCATCATTATTATATTAATCACAAAAATGTTGTTTTTCTTTAAAAAAAATATATATATTTTTTTTCTTTATTTTCACTTCATTGGTGTTGTACCCGTGTTGGCGCCTTACCCATGCATGGTTCATCTGTGTGTGAAAACAACACAACACACTACCTCCCAGTGGGTGCAGACTAGCTGTCCCCAGCTCTGCTGCTGCCTGTCAGGTGGATCCAGATGTGTTTTAGCTACGTGTCCATTCCCCAGCTGTGTGCCATGCAGTCTGTAAGATACGGTTTCCTGGCAACACACATCCGAGAGCTTTCTGCAGTCCGTGGCAAGAGACAGTGGGCCTCATTTACGAAACGAACGTACAACACAAAATTGGGCTCCTACGCAAAACTATTTATCTTAAATAATTAAAATATTAACAAAAACAAAAAAAACTCTGCGACAAGTATAGGCTATGCGCGTTTTTGAGACACTCTTAACGCAGCATTTTATTTGTTTTCTTTATATCTTTATTTTATTAAATCCAACTGATCGCACACACACATATCAGTTATAGCGTTCATCATCAAACTAAAATGCAGTCAACCAAATATAAAAGTTACACTGCTCAATTTAAAAGGTCCGCTGTAAAATCAGCGTGCAGCGCCCAAACAAACACAATTTTTGCACATGTGAAAGATGATATTTTATGTGGATATTGGAACATGAGTGAAGTAGGTACAAAGTCGTGTTTACATAATGAATAATAGTTTAGCAACCAAATGTTACATGGCAAAAATGGAAACATTTGGATTCTTGTCGAATGAGAGAGGCTTGTGAGCCCAATGCCGTTTCAGTTTCACTTTAAAGAAATTCATTTTAGCTTGACATTTGTATGCTGTTTATAATGAGTGCCCTAGCCTAATTTGTGTTTTATTTTATAGTTTAATATATAATTTTACAGCTACTTATTTTTCATTCTTGTTCTGTAATACTGTTAAGTGTAACGAATTTGTTGTCGAGTGAGGGGAAATAAATATGCTAAATAGTGTTTATACTGTTTGTAAATGTTTTGTTATATTTATGGTATTTAATATACATATAAATTAATGTAATTGTTTGCAATTACAAGGGTAACGGGTGTTTTTGTAGTAAGATCAATTTCTCTTTCATGAGATTACTTCCTCTTTTTTGGCGGGTTACGTCTCTCCATGTTGTAAACTCTAGAGACAAGGCTTCTAAACCGGGGTGTTTTTAGGGGCGTTGTATTTAAATTATGACTATTTTTAGCCGCCACATTTATCAACGTTTGATGGGATTGGCGGCAAACTAATGTTTCTTGAATCACACGTGTCGTAAGTTGATTTGTGCACTCGGATCTGCGCTCATTTCTATGTTAGATTGATAAATGAGGCCCAGTGAGCAAAAGGGGCTTTTACAGTTCTCTCATGTGTTGTTAATGGTGCAGGCTATCTAAGCTGAGGAGAGGGCTCTCTGCCACACCACATTTAGCCTGGCTCAGCCTCCTGTGGTTTAAACTCATCCCCGTCTGGCACTTTCCAGGCAGACGCCCCTGGACTGTCCTCAGACTTGGTGGAACGTAGTTCTACATGTGAAAGAGATGAAAGGCAGCAGAGCAAACATGAAATGTCTGGAACGGGAACATGAGCAGAGCTTTTGTGTCCTGTATCACTGAGGCACATGGCTAAAAATTGCGTGGTGAACTGGCTAATCCGATCATTTTAAAGACAGACCAGAGATGGGCGCCCTGCAGCACGCCAAACAGCGCCAGTCATGTGAACCAGCTTTGAAATAAGAAGAAAAGGCAGTGAGAGGGAGGTTGACTGGCCTGTTATATTAGTTAGATAGAGCTCTAATTTATTTAAAGTCAATGTGAAGTCTAAATTGACCCTATTTACTTTCTTAATGTGCAGTCCTGGTCTTCTTATGCACGATTCATCAGGGCACATTAGTCCAAGTAAAAAAAAAAAAAAACTTCTCTATAATTATTTATTTATTTTTGGCTGGTTTTAGAAGGGTTTCAGGCTTTTTGGGCTTTTATTATTTATTTATTTTTAGTCAAACATATTTGCAGCATTTCAGCGAAAGTATTATAGCATTTACCTTTGTTACTAAGAGTAGAAAAGTAAACGCTATAATAATTTTTCATGTAGGCCTACCCTTTACTAACTTTGTTTAAAGGTCCTGTATGTATTTTATTTATTTATTTTTTGACTGTAATAAAGCATAAAAATACCATAATATGTTTTCAAATATTTAGGAAACATGAACATAAGTTAACTAGCCTAAGAAAAATAGCTTTTTAACGGGATGGCGGACAGCAGTGTGAGTAAAATAATAGATGCCCCAGCCACATTTAAGTCCAAAGTCTGGACCCACCTCACCACAAAATTGACAAAGAGTATGCGATATGTAAGAATTATTTGCATGTGATTTAAAGCCTTGCCGGTTAAACATTTCATTCGCGTGCTGTTCTGACATGTGCTTTTTCTGAGCGCGTACACCTGAAGAACGTCCACATTAAAAAGCCCGTCGAACAGTGCCTGATTACTGGACTAGGTTTTCTTTCGCATCTGATTGTGCTAATACTGTCAAAAACACACAAGGTTTACATATATAAACAGTTGGTTATGTCTAAATGAAAGTAAACAGTTGAAAGAAAAACAGATGTGTGCCTGTATAATAGATGCGTGCAGCTCTTAAAGCGACAGCATACTAATAGTACTGTCACTTGTCATTAAAGGAATAGTTCACCCAAAAATCAAACCTGTATTAATTTCTTTCTTGTGCTGAATGCAAAAGAAGATATTTTGCGTAACCAAACAGTTGCTGGTCCCCATAACTTTGATAGAAGGGAAAAAAAAAAAAAACTATGGAAGTCACTGGGGACTATAGCAACTGTTTGGTTACCCACATTCTTCAAAATAACTTTTATGTTCAATAGAAGACAGAAACTCATTCAGGTTTAAAACAACTTGAGAGTGAGTGATGACAAAATGTTCGTTTTTGCAGAATTTTCAGCAGTTTGGACTTGAATGAAGAGAGAAAACCTGCACTTAACCTTTTCACAGGCATTTTTTTTTCATAGTTAGATATCATGATGTATTATTATAGGATTGTCTATCAATATATATCGATTATTGCAGAATTGCTGTATCGTGATGTTATCAGTATCGTGAGCCGTGTATCATATCATATTGTATCGTACCGTGAGGTACCCTGTGATTCCCACCTCTAGTCTTTAGCGTGTAGTGTCACTAGTCATACATGCTCTACATAAATAGACATGGTGGCCCTTTTTGGATAGAAGACTCATCCTTGGCTCTAGAAGGGATAAAGACTGATCTGTCTACCTACTGATTTTGTGTGAGTGAAGCTGAAAAGAGGGGCACCGTACAGCTTTCCTGGGCACGTTTGATGTGCACATTCAAATTCAGATCTCTTGTGTCTGCTGACATGAATAGAGAGGACTCCACTTCTTGAGATTTGACAAGATGAGCAGAGGAATTGTATTTGCCCTTCAAGCAGCACTGATGCAAGAAGAAGTGGAACGGACTGATATTTTGCACTATAACCTGTACTTATGGGTTGACTTGCCCAGAATATTTGCCTGTGGATTTTCACAAAATACCCAGCTGATTTCCCTAGAATTCCAATGTCCCTCATTCAGTTTTAATAAAAATATATTTATAATTAATATTTATAAATGTATAAGTCTATTTATAAATAATATATTAATATATGATATATAATATTTTAATATTTGTTTAAAATGTCCATATAAATATAAGCATTTTATAATATTTAAAATTGTCAGTAAAGCTAATTTAATATTGCTTGCAGATAGAGTATAACATTTTCCATATTTAAATTTATTCCACAGACTTTCCTTACAATCAGTGCAAAAACTTTGTGCCAGATCTTAGAGGCACATTGATTCATGATGCATTTTCCATCTAATTTTTGGTATTCTGCATGAATATTAAGGCCGGTCTGATGTCAAGGTCAAACGATTCTGATCTGGTGCCTTCCTGAATATTTCTCATCTCATTGTACAGAAACCTGACCTGGATACAGCAGTTCCTTGTTATGTTACTTAGAATAGAGCAGAGTTTAAATTGTATTAGTCATGCCCTTGTACAATGATGGGGGGTGGGGCCGGGTGGGCAAATGATCAGTGAGAGCAGAACGAACGTGTCACACGTTTTAAACTCAACACAATGGTAAAATACATCTATAAAGAGCATACTCACAGATAAAAACAACAGAGAACAAAACAGCGGTGGATGAAGTGGATTAGAGCCCTGCACGGGCCTCAAATATAGGCCCTAGCCCGGCCCTAGTTAGATGCATATCCAAGCGTTTGTGTGGAGAGTGGAAGCTAAAGCGCACTCTGCAGGACATGGAGGTGCCAGCGTGATCACTTGCATTTTTTTCTAAAAATGGAAACAACTTAAAATACGCCGTCATTTTTGCTCATAAAGGTAAGAGTAATACATTCATTCATAATTAATGGCATGGCTGGTTCAGTCGACAGAAATATGGGACACACAGGCCTATAATAACTGCTGAAATGTTTGCGGGGCAAATCTCAGGTCAGTCTGAGTGCTCATGGTACGCACAGTGCGTACAGCCGTACACCTACAGGTGTCACTGACAAGTAGGGGTGTAACGGTACGCGTATCGTGTACCGAACGGTTCACGGGCAAATTCCAAATGGAAGTGATCATCCCAATACCCTTGGAGTGGGGACTTTGGAGTGAACAGGGCACATACGTGCCATTATGTAGTTGTTTGGAATGCACTTGGCAAAGGGAGCGACCTAATTTCCTCATTATCTTCAGCTGGCATGTTCCCGTGATAACGCAGCACGGTGTCCGTCAGCAGATTCGCTGATGGATACCGGCATAAAAAAATATACATTTTATATTTTAAAAAGTTTTATATATATATATAATTTTTTATATATTATATAGCATATTTAAAAACTTTTTAAAATACAAAATGTATGTTTCTTTGCAACAGTTATGCTAACAACAATAAAAATACATTTATGACATTAAAACAGCGACATCTGCTGACGGACACCATGCTGCGTTGTCACGGGAACAATACGCGTACAGTTACACCCCTAACAAGTAATATAGTCAAAGCTTCAATGTCAACAGGTGAATGTTAGAAGCATGACTAGACCCTGGCCATTAGACTGAATAGAGCCTTTTAACATCTGTTTTATTTTTTCCCGAACTCTGTATTTAATTGTAATGCTTTGATTAAATTTTAATAATCAAAAAGCATGTCTAATCAATTGAATTCATAAAACTTTAAATTTTGACAATAATAGCACCCTAAGAATTTTTTTTTTTATTCCATTTTATTCCCCACCCCCAAATTCTGTTTTAATTATGATTAATACAAATTTGCCTTCAAAAACTGTAGAAATCAAATTAATTCTTAAAACTTTAACAATTAAATCAATATTGTATTCGAATGAAAATACAGCACTTACTTTACAACAACTCCAAAATGTAGCCCTGCCCTAAACTCACAACATTTGTTGAGTCAGTGGTGTCATGTCAATCTGGTTAGGAAGCTTAAAAAAATAAAATAAGATAAAAATATTTCAGTTGAACTGAAGATTAAACACTCCTGATGTCTAAAATAGCCAGTGGTCTGATGTTGGCAGAGTTTACTCACGCCCTTGGTGATAGACTGGGAATGAGGGCTAGAGAAAATGACAGACAATGCCACACACCTGCCCAGGGACTTGGAGGGGCAGGGGCTGGCAAAGAGCCCTCAGCATCTGTCAGGTCCAATCAATGTGGGCGTTGGGCTGGATTCTGCTATTTAGCAGTGAGGAGGGGCCCATGGGGGCCAGCCCATAATAGCCCTCCACTTGCTTGATAAATCACCATTGACAACAGGCAGGAAGTCGAGATGAAGCGGGAGGTGGGAAGAGAGGACATGGGGCGAGAGCACATTGAGACACTGTTTGGACCTGTGTTGTCAAGAGGAGTGTTGAGTTGAGCAAAAACGATGAAAAGCCCCACAGTGAAAACATGGCATTCCATCACTCTATTCGCAACACACGAGTGTGACTGTGCTTGTTAAGCCGTCTGTTGTCGTTATGACGTTGCAAGGCTTTTCAGCACTGCTGAGTTCACAGTCTAGATTAGCGCTTCCCGTCTAGGCTCATATGTAGGTTCCAGGAGTTAGGTTGCTTAACCTTCAATAGGACTCATTGTGAATTTACAGCGTAAAAAAATAATTGACTTTATATTTTACATATATTTAGGAGTAAAATCGTTTTCCAAAATTTGTTTTCTTCATCTGACCTTTGACCTTTTTTTAGGGATCCGTCATTTTTAACTGACGTTGTCCCATTAGGGTAAATTATTTTTGCAAATTGTCTGAAACTTCACACACAATCGAATGCTTTTTCACTATCTGAAAAGAAGTGAAAAGGTCTTACTGTTTCAAAAAACATTAAAAATCTTTATGAACATTAATTTTTTTTCTTGTGCTGCTATATTTGATTTGGAACTCACACGTGAAAATGTCTAAAACTTGACACAAATTCGCATGCAATTTCACTGCCTGAAAACCATGTCTTAGTGTTTCAAAGGCATTAAAACAACTTTAACATTGTGTTTCATCTTGGAATTTCAAATCAATTATCATAGCACAAGTGAAAGTCAACAAGACTCTTCTTTTTCAGTGTACCCCACACAACCCACACATAAGTAGATGCTGACTTGTGCAGTCATCATTGGAGCATCACTGTCTGTCAGTATAGTAATGCCAATAGACATTGGCATCTTGCCTGACCTCTGGTTGTTGTATGGATCACATCTTTAAACTAGCATACAATAATGTACCCAAATGCCTGACTTCCACAACGACCTATTCTTCATCACTGCCCTCACCCTCATGGCTTCTATCCTCCTTGGTCCTCAACAACCTGTTTTATTACTACAACCTGATTTTCTGATGCACTCATATCACTATCATCAATACTTTCTGAAATAAGTACAGATTTGTCTCTCCTAAAACACATGCATAAAGGCTATTATACTGCCCGCCAATGCTGGTCAATAGTGCCAGGTACACAAAATATGCATCACATAATAGGACTTTGTCAGTTATGAATGACACTCAGATTTCTTGGTCTTTGAGTTGTTGTTTTTATAAAAGTGCATTAAAAATGACAAAAAAATTTAGAAAACACATTTGGATGTACAATTATATTTTTTATAACTTATTAACTAACAATTTATATATATATTTTCTAGTCTAAAATGAGCTCACTATGGAGCCTTGAGAGCATGTGACCTAACATGTGCTAATGTTTCCTTTACTACTTAGTTACCAAAAATGTGAAGCACATGGCTAATAAATTTTAATTTTAGTGGTTGAAGGGGATGTCATTTGACGTCACTAAAATAAAATGTTGTTGGCTGAACATTAATATTGTATTTTAAATGCAATTTTCTTAGCGTCATTTATAAATGATGATATCCCATAGAGGGTTAATGTAAATCTGAAATTACTAGTTAGAATAAATTGCATTATCTTTTTCCAAGAAAGGGAAAAAATGTTTTTACAATACCATTATATCAAATCAGTAAGATTCATAAATGTCTCTGAAACTATTATGCTCACCAATGTTGCATTTATTTGATCAAAAATACAGTAAAGACAGTAATATTGTAAAACATTCTTACAATTTAATATAATATATATAATATAATATAACTGTTTTCTTGTTATTCATGTGAAGCATTCACAAAGTCTTCAGTGTCACATGATCCTTCAGAAATCATTCTATACTGATTTGATGCCCAAGAAGTATTTCTTGTTATTATCAATGTTGAAAACAGTTGTGCTGCTTAAATTTTTATGTGGAAAGTGTAATACCTTTTTTCAGGATTCAAAAGAACAGCATTTTGACCAGTTTAATCTGACTGACCCCAAAGTTTTGAATGGTAATGTATATAAATATTTTTATTTGTTTATATATATATATATATATATATATATATATATATATATATATATATATATATATATATATATATATATATATATATATATATATATATATATATATATATATATATATATATATATATATATATATATATATATATATATATATATATATATATATATATATATATATATATATGTGTGTATATATATGTGTGTGTATATATATATATATTTTTTTATTTTTATTTTTTATTTTTATTTTTTTTTACTATTTCAATATGTTAGTGATATAATTTAGTTAATATATTGAAGCTTTTTATTTAATTAAAAATTATTTTGTTCAGAGAGAAACAGACAGTATTCAGACAGAATTCAAACTCATGGAACAATATGAATAAAACATCAATTTTTTGGCTTGGTGCTGATGAATGGGTACTTCAGTCTTATTGATAGGGTTGTGAGGTTACATAGGACAAAAAAAGGTTGGCAAACACTGGCCTAGATGAATAGAAAATGAATGTATGCTTAAACAAGTTACCAATATTCGTATTAATTTACATTCATGAGGCTTTGAAATGATTTTCATTCACGGACTGTTCAAGGTCCCTTGTTTCCTAATACGAGTTCAAAACGTGTGTGAAGGAGTGCGTAGGGAGCAGTCTGCCTCAGTTTTAGTAAGCACTTGCTTCCTAAAGGCCTCATATATTGGCATCAATCTTATTTGAGGCCTCAAATTGACCATAGTTTTTTCGTTTTCCCTTATTTATTTTTTCATGTACTCCCCACTGCACTTTTACTCTGCTCAATATCAGCAGCCGTTTCTGCAGTTCCTCCAGCTTTTGAAAGAGTTTACATAAATAATTAATTGACCATGAAATAATTAATAAGACCGTTTTCTTCTGCATTTGATAATGGAGGAGCTGGAAACTCAGAGGAGAGGAGCTGGTTGGACGGTCCGTTCAGCCTCTCATGAGCACATACAGTACATGCATACTAACGCTGCCGTATCGCTGTCAGACCAACATTTGCACATATTGCATATCTTCATCCACAAGGACCCACGCAGTTCTACACATACATGTACACCTGCAAATTACATGTATTGAACAGAAGATAAAGCACTCACATCTGCACCTCTGTTTTCTTCCCACCAACACACACAGATCCATTAATTCACTTTCCACACACTTGACTTCATAGCATTCACTCTGTATTTCAAGACAGGTCACAGATTGCAATTTTCATTCTCTTTGCATGCACATACAGCAGAGTGAAGGGTCTTGAGAAGTACATTCGTGACCCATGGCTTTTTTCCCCATTGGAGAAGAAGTGTTCAAAGTAAGTTGGTAAGTCTAGACTGTAACAGGAGACATACAGCCCTCTACTGGCATGTTGCCAATCACACACATCATGTGCATACTGAACACTCAAGCTGGCATCTCCTAGTGTACTCGTGGGTAACCATGCAGGAACACACACACTAGTTTAGTCTCCTTAGGGCAATTGTCAGTCCATATTGTGTGTTCTCGGTGGTCTGTGGTTTGACAGTGACTGATATAGGAGTGGCAGGCTCTGTCAGTGTACATCTGTGCATTGTTTTTTGGAAGTTTAATGGGATGACCTTCTTATGGGGAGACTTTTTTGTCTTCTACCCAGCTTGTGAGCATCTCGCACCTTCACAGATGTTGTTTCATGGCTTTTGATGTGATGCTTGCTGTCATTTATCTGAAGTGTGAATTTTAAAGGGATAATTCACTCGAAAATGAAATGTATTTACTCACGCTCATGTCATTCCAAACTTGTATGCGTTTTTTTTTTTTTTCTGTAGAAATTGTTCATAGTGATAAAAGGCTGTCAAATTTCAAGAAGTGCATCAAATCACCTTAAAAGTAGTTTAGTACAACTCAAGCACTATATTTGAATTCTCCTGAAGCTATATGAGTGAGACACCGACTGAAATATAAGATGTTTACGGATCTTTTTTTTTTTTTTTCATTGCTGAAGCTCATGTCTGATTTAAAAAATCCACTGACACCACTGATTGCAAAATTGCATTGGTTCTTCTTTCATGTGTTATAACTGAACACAACACATCATTTGTGAATTTACTCAAATTTTCACACAAATTTATCATAAGGCTTCAGAAAACTTTAGATATAGCTCATCAGTCATGTGGTTTTTAAACACTGTGGGTGTTTGGGACTCCTTGTGTGTGTTTTGTGTATGTGTTTTTTTTTAGTGCATTCAAAGTTAACTTGTGAATTTAAAATATTACGTTTGTTTAACACAATCCTTTTTAACACCTTTATTGCTTTTGGTATTAGTGTATTTTTTTTTACTGGTCAGAAGACTGATCAAAAATCATGAGATTAATCACAAATATTTAATTATGTTGACAGCCCTAGTTTTTATAATAGGTAATCAAAACTTAACCCCATTTAATAAACATCATAATAAACTATATAGATATATATCAGGGGCGTTTCCTCCGAGGAGGGAAGGGAGGCAGTGTCTCCTCAAAATATTGGATGAGAAAAAAAATAAAACAACGCCCATATTACAAAGTGTAAAGATATAAATCACTTGTTTTTCTAAAGTAACACTGTCCAACAGCGACACCTGCAGGTAAAGTTACAGCGGAGGCTTGCCTCCCCTGAGCCCATTGACTATTAACAGAGACCGCATAGCATGCCGTGACTTTACTGGGGGGTAATTGAGAATGAAAGTCACGTGAGAGGAGGCAATGCCTCCATCACGATATGATTGGATCTGACTGGTTATGTTAGGCTGTGATTGGTTCATGCGATAAATCCCGCCTCTTGTGTTCGTGCGAGTTCCGTGGTCTCGAATCAGTCTGAATGAACAGTAATGTCATTAATGGGAAGACTAATTAAAAAAGTAAGTAAACAACTCACACACAGATATAACCACTTTGTTACGTCAAAATAAGACTTAAAATGGGATGAAAACATGATCTGTGGGAGTTTTTTAGTGAGCAATCAGCTTGGTGAAATTTGATGACTTTGATTCTGAATTTGATTCTGAAAAATTCAAAAATAGTTAAAAGTAAACTATAAAAAAGAATAGCTCAACATAAGTTCACAAATAAAATACAGTATATTGTTTAAATTATACTGCTGTGAGTTATTATTTTAATAAATGTAAAATGCTTAAAAACACTAACGTGAGATTAATACATGGCTTTAATAATAAATAGAATATTGATTACATTGTTGTTAATGTAAAAATATAAAATATAATTTCTTAAGCATTTTCTAATAAGTGAAGTGTAGACCCATACTCGGAATTTGTGCTCTGCATTTAACCCAAGTGCACACACACAGTAGTGAACACACACAGAGCAGTGGGCAGCCATGTGCTGCAGCGCCCTGGGAGCAGTTGGGAGTTCAGTGCCTTGCTCCAGGGTCTCACCTCAGTCGTGGTATTGAGGGTGGAAGAGAATGTTGGTTATTCATTCTCCCCACCGACAATTCCTGTCAGATCTGAGACTCAAACCCACAACCTTCAGGTTACAAGTCCGACTCTCTAACCATTAGGCCACGACTGCTCCACGAGTGAGTTAATGAGTTGATATTATATTCATTTGCTTTGGGTTTAGTGCACTGTCAGTATAACAGTGAATTATTTAATTCTGAAAACAACACATTTCATATTTAGCTTACATTGTATAAGAGGGTCCCACACATGACATAATCATATTTTGATGAGCCTGACATAAAAAAATTAATACTATGAACTGTGGCTATTGTATTTTTATGTTGTTGTTTTTTTTTTGTTTTTGTTCCCTATTCACTATAAACTGTCTGTGAGAGCTGTGTAATGATTCTTCAAATCTTTGCTTTTCTGTTCAGTGAAGAAAATAGCAGCATATTTTTTTAAATCGACATAAGGGTGAGTATATACTGTCAAAATGTAAATTTTTAAATCTCTTTAATGAAGATCTGTGGCCATACAATATGTCTATCCTCTATTCTTTGGATATTGCCCCTCTGTTGCACCTTGGCTACGTGTACATTTCTAACAGGTTAACATTAGAGCATTTGCTATATAGGACCTCGTCTTCCCAGGAGATGCTCATAATGGGATGAAACCAGCTGGAAGAACTTGTGGTTAGGCAAACTGGAGTGGATATAGCTTGTCTGATGCAGTAGTTGAGTTCAGATTGTGACAGATGGTGGTCACCAGAGTTAAACTGGCAAACATCTTCAAGCACGTATGCACTATTATAGCACTAAAAATATTCTGAAATGATCTATTTTCAAGGCAAACTATGTGATTTAAAGCCTGGAATGTGATCTATTATGGTCAGCATGTGTAGTTTGGCTATTTTAGGCATTTGCTACCTGTGTCCACGGAGTACAAATGGATGCAGGTTGAGAAACAGCCCCATGTGGTACAAGTCTATATATAAGCAATGTAGCAACCCCATGGGGTTTTGCACAAGGGTTTATTGCCTGAGGCAAAGACACACGGTTATTTCCAGGTGTATTAAATGGCAACTCCAGCGCTCGGCCCACCCAACTGTTTTATGCTTTTTGAAATATGATTTAATGGTTGAAAGTGTAATAAAATCTCCATATTGTACACAGTAATTAGGTTGATTTAAAATGTACTGTGCTAAAGTACAGAAGCTGCTGTACCAGAGCCGATGGAAAGTAGCTAAGGGTAATCCATCATGGGTAGTAGTCATGGTGCTAAAGAAAGGAACAAATAGACACCCCCGCTTTTTCCATTTCCTCTTGAAAAACCACACCCTCATTGCTGTCTGCAGAGACACAAAGTGAGTGTTAGATGATGAACGTTCATCCAAATGCAACAACTCTTTAGTCCTTGGGTGCTGCATGTGTGCTCAGGATGAGGATGGAATAAATATGCAGCAGGCACTGAGAGACTACTGCTGTACTGCTCGTCTGACTGTGGCTTTTATCATATTTAATTATTCATGTTATTTATATGAGGCATTAGTGGGTCTCCCTTTGTATTATAGTCGTATTTGCCAGCCGTCCTCTTCCCTGAATCCCTCCGGTGGCTCCGGGTGCAGGGGTGTAAAAGCCTGCAGCGTTTTCAAGTGTGATTTTCAACAATGCCCCAGGTCAGGAAGATGGAGGGGAAAAAGTGAGATGAAATGTAAAGCACCGCTGAGTTCTGTTCCTCCTCTGCTCCAGTTTCGTTTGGTATCTGGCTGTTTCCTTTCTGTTTCTATTTGTGTTGTGTGTCGAAGCTATTTTACTAATTCTGCTGTGGATCATGAGGTTATGACTTTTAAAATCCTAAGCAATTGTGTTTTGTTTTGGAAATACCATTTCTGATTGTTCATTTTTATAGACCCAATGTAAAAGAATACATATTATTGTTATTATCATGGAAATGTTTAGTTAATAAATTTAATAAAACATTTAATAATTGGATCATATAATTTTTTTTATTAAAAATGTTTATATTTATGATGTATTGCATATATACATCATTTTAATAGAATTAATTTTCCATCCGATGTACCCTTTAATATAAATCTGCTTGGTTTGAAAGTGATTTCTTTGTGAGCTGTGCTTTATACATCACTATACAGTTGAACATAATATTCAGAAAATATTAATTTGACTCCACTGACACGAAAACTTGACTTGAATTAAGCTAGATATTAACACTATTGTCTTCTGTAGAGCTGCTTTTGAAGTTATTTCATAACTGATGAACTTGCACTGAAATGAACTGAATCAACATTGAACTGAATTGAGCTGAATAATGACACTACTGTCTTCTGTAAAGCTTCCTTACAGCTGAAATTGTCTATCTATCTATCTATCTATCTATCTATCTGTCTATCTATCTATCTATCTGTCTGTCTGTCTGTCTATAATAGATATAATATTTTGTTAACAGTACAATAGTTGAAAGATCGAGGTTCATGCTTAAAATTCCATTAAAAATATATGCATTCCTCCTTTCCAGATGGAAATAAGATTAACTTGAAAATTCTGCCGGCTGAAATAAATGCTTTTGTAGTTGAATAGCTTGCAAAATGAGCCAGTCATTTACTGTGACCTTATCTCATTAACAGCATGTCACAATGTACAACTTATTTTGTGATCTAGATGAGACTTACAGGCTGAAGGTTCTGAACCGACTGTCACATATCAACTCTTTGAAGTAAATGTTTTGTTAGTTTGTTTGCTTGTTTGATCACCGGCACCCAGGGTTGGGAGGGTTACTTTTAAAATGTATTCCGTTACAGTTACAAATTACTTCATTAAAAAAGTAGTGTGTCAGGGGGAAATAGTAAGGAGATATTTGAATTATTTACTAATAAACTAGTGTTTTCTGACTTGGTGTCACAAGGATGAAGTTGTCGATCCTGACTCGCCATCTCCACATTAGTCGCCTTTAGAGAGAAGATCTATCTATCTATCTATCTGTCTGTCTGTCTGTCTATAATATATATAATATTTTGTTAACAGTACAATAGTTGAAAGATCGAGGTTCATGCTTAAAATTCCATTAAAAATATATGCATTCCTCCTTTCCAGATGGAAATAAGATTAACTTGAAAATTCTGCCGGCTGAAATAAATGCTTTTGTAGTTGAATAGCTTGCAAAATGAGCCAGTCATTTACTGTGACCTTATCTCATTAACAGCATGTCACAATGTACGACTTATTTTGTGATCTAGATGAGACTTACAGGCTGAAGGTTCTGAACCGACTGTCACATATCAACTCTTTGAAGTAAATGTTTTGTTAGTTTGTTTGCTTGTTTGATCACCGGCACCCAGGGTTGGGAGGGTTACTTTTAAAATGTATTCCGTTACAGTTACAAATTACTTCATTAAAAAAGTAGTGTGTCAGGGGGAAATAGTAAGGAGATATTTGAATTATTTACTAATAAACTAGTGTTTTCTGACTTGGTGTCACAAGGATGAAGTTGTCGATCCTGACTCGCCATCTCCACATCAGTCGCCTTTAGAGAGAAGTGCATCTTTACGGATTATTATTATGATTATAATGAAAGAGTTTTTGTTCTCTATTTGTTTTATTTCGTTAAGTAGTAATTTAAAGTTTTCTATAGATATATTTATCATGTCTGTGAGGCATCTATTCGCTGAGTTTCGGTTCATTTTTGTGAAGCGCTCCTGTTCAAGACGAGACGGCAGAAATCGCATCATGTTTGTTTTCTTTATTTTATAAAAGCACAACATTTTTTTGATGTTGTGAATGCACACAAATAAAAATAGACCCTTTACAGTTCTGAATGATGTATTACTCTTACCTTTATGAGCAAAAATGATGGCGTATCCACTGAAAAAAATGCAAGCGATTGCACTGGCGCCTCCATGTCCTGCAAAGCGCGCTTTAGCTTGCACTCTCTGCACAAACTATTGGATACAGCGCACATTTATCTAGGTTTAACGTTTAAACATTGTTATATGCTTGAACTGTTTTATATCTATAGATTTTATTTTAGGCAAGTATTATGCATTTAGCAGACGCTTTTATCCAAAGCGACTTATAGTGCATTCTGGCTATATATTTTTTACCAGTATGTGTGTTTCCTGGGAATCGAACCCACGACCTTTTACGCTGCTAATACAATGCTCTACCACTGAGCCACAGGAACATGTTATGTTTAAACATTGTTATATGCTTGAACTGTTTTATATCTATAGATTTTACTAGAAGGCTAAGATAGGCTATCAGCTCACTGTCTGCCGCTGGCCACTTGGTCGTTACTTTAAAAAACAAATGTAACTGTAATCTGAATACTTTGTTTTTTGATATAACTGTAACAGATTACAGTTACTAGATTTCTGTATCCTGATTATGTAATGCCGTTACATGTATTCCGTTACTCCCCAACCCTGCCAGCACCTCTGGTAGTTTAGAATGTAACACCTATAAATAGTGAGAAAATGTGAAGGTTAATTTTTTTCGGAACTCAGAAATTTTCATTTTCTTTCCTTTCTTTTATTATTTTTTTTAATCCTGCTTTGCATGTGTTGTGGCCAGGGGCCGACTAATGGAGGTGTGATGAGGCAGAGAGTAAGGTGCTCGTTAAAGAGCCCACAGGGGGGTCTGCGCGTCTGCATATGCGTGTGTGTGGGCTAAGACCCCTCGGGAGATGTATAATCATTCCCATTATTAATGACATGGACTGTTAGGCCAGAGGGTGGAGACTGGGGTGAGAGTGAGATGTAGCTTTATTCTGCTCGTGTGCCTTCTGTGAGATATGAGTTACATTCTACGATGATGGCATCAGACAAACTAATCAAAAACTAAAGTATAGACAAAACAGAGCAAGAAAAAAAAAAGAAATCTTAAAGGCACAGTGTCCACAAAAAAATATTATTCTGTCGTCATTTTATCATCAAACCCGTAAAACATACTTTCTTCTGTGGAATACAAAAGTAGATGTTTGGCAGAATGTCTGACCTGCTCTTCCATACACCTAAATCAGGTTAGACGCCATATTGAATTTAGCAGTTTTTTTTTCAGAAAGGCATTTCGTTAGCTGAACAGTCTGTTGTTGTACAACAGTACAACACACTGTGCTTCTATCCATCACAGCCTCATTTTCATTCCTTTCAGAAATTAAATATGGCGCTATCCTGACTGAGGTCTATGCTGCACTTTTCAGCTAGTCCAGTCTACAATTTACACTGCACACTCTCAGAAAAAAAAACTTACAAAATCTGTCACTGGGTTAGGACCCTTTCAAAAGATACTAATATGTACATTTTAGAGACCAATATGTACCTTTAAGGTACCAAAATGCACAATTTAGGGGTAAATATGATACAAAGATGTACCTTTTGCAAAGGTACTGCCCCAGTGACAGTCTATGCAACTTTTTTTTTTTTTTTTTATGAGAGTGCATATAATTCGATGTGTGTGTCCAAATGTAATTTACACTGATTCACAGATGCAATGATCACATGCGAAAGTTGATTGTGGGTTCACAGACAGCAGACAGAAAATAAGACACGGACTGATTGTCATGACAGTGCTGCTGTAGTTCGTCAGTGTAAAGGCGCTGTAGGGGCACATTTGCCAAGAAAACAGCTCTCCTGTGGAATGGAGCTCCATTTTAGAACTTTTGCTGAAGAATCGCTTCCCTCTCATTCATTCACGTCACTGTCAAATGTTTGCTGATAGATTCCAAATTTAAATCCCCAGCATCCGCTGTAGACTGACTTTAGTGAATTAAATGTACACCTTATAACTAGAAACTACACGGAAATTCCAAAATTGTATAAATATATTTCAGAACAAAAAAGCAGAACAAAGAGAAAAAAAGTATGAGAAAAAGGTTAAATTTGAATATATACTATCCTTCAAATGTTTGGTGTCAGTAAAGGTTTTTATAATGTTACACAAGATTTCTGTCTTACAGAATCGCTTCCCTCTCATTCATTCACGTCACGGTCAAATGTTTGCTGATAGATTCCAAATTTAAATCCCCAGCATCCGCTGTAGACTGACTTTAGTGAATTAAATGTATACCTTATAACTAGAAACTACACGGAAATTCCAAAATTGTATAAATATATTTCAGAACAAAAAAGCAGAACAAAGAGAAAAAAAGTATGAGAAAAAGGTTAAATTTGAATATATACTATCCTTCAAATGTTTGGTGTCAGTAAAGGTTTTTATAATGTTACACAAGATTTCTGTCTTACAAGATTTTTATTTTTACTTTCTGTTCAAAGAATCCTGGAAAAAATTGTATCACAGTTTCACACCAAAATATTAGGCAGTACAGCTGTTTTCAACACTTGAACATCTTGAACATCAAATCAGCATATTAGAATGATTTCTGAAGTATCATGTGACTCTGAAGACTAGCGTAATGGCTCTGAAAATTCAGCTTTGAAATCACAGGAATAAATTAGATTTTAAAATATGTTCAAATAGAAAACAGTTATTTTTAAATATTTTATTTTAAAAACATTTTCACAATATTATTTTATTGTATTTTTGATCAAATAAATGCAGTGTTGGTGAGCATAATAGACTTCTTCCAAAAACATGAATCAATCTTTCCGTCATGATTATGATCTGTTAGGTTAGTTGCAGTCATGGCTGTATTAGTTCGCTTTAGTTTATCCTTGTCCAGCTGTTCCTGTTTAGTTGCCTCATTTACTGTGTGCATACATACTCCCTGTTCTCTACAGTCCTTTGTCGGTTATTGTTTGTGTTGAATGTGGTTGTGATTCTCCTGAGTTCGCTATTTTATTAAAGACTGTTTTTCTCATCATCTCCTTCGTTGTGTGCTTCCTACAACCACCAATCCGTGACACTAACCAACGTTAGACTTTAGAACGGTAGTGCGTAAGTTGCAGGGACTATATTTATGATGCTTTTATGGTGCTTGTTTTGCATTATAAATCACCATCCGCATTTCTTGTATGGAAGAGAGCATCTCAGACATTGTATCGAACATTTCATTTTGTGTTTCACTCCAAGAAAGTCCTACAGGTTTGTAAGTAAATGCTGACATTTTTTTTTCACTGTTCTTTTAAAAGAAAGAAAAATACTTCTGTTTTTAAAATGCACTTTTCGTGGCCATAGCAAGAGAAACCACAGACTCCATCTGATAGCACTTAGCTTTCTAAAGCATCATTCTGCCCTAGTGTATGGTATTTGTGTATACCCGCTGTTTGACAAATAATAGTGTTTTCTTTGTAGTCTCAAATTGCTACCTTGTACTTAATCCTCTGTATAATATTTTGACTGTAGTATTCCGCGCTGTTGCGGCTTTAGGTAGACATCAAAGACCGCTCAGCAGAGTCGCTTGAAAGTGCCTGTGTTATTTACAGACTAATTACTGTACATTATGTTTATTTATGGAGTGACAGAGTACAAAGTCCACTGTAGTTATCTAGTTTTCCTTCGTGAGACAACATGCGAATTCCTCCGAATCCATCTTCCATGGCATATTTCCATAAATATGTAGACGTTGACATCAGAAGGCGGTTGTCGTTGAACATGTATTCCCTTTGTGTCTATGATGTCGGAGTAAAGCTTAGATCCTTTTCCAGCAAGACCACAAATAGGGATTAGTCCACAGTAAGAGTAAATTGAACCTAAAGCGAAATGCCTGCCTCACAAATGTCGTAATAATAAATTAATACAACAATTTTCAGCACAAAGCATGGCATATTTCCATAAATATGTAGACGTTGACATCAGAAGGCCGTTGTCGTTGAACATGTATTCCCTTTGTGTCTATGATGTCAGAGTAAAGCTTAGATCCTTGTCCAGCAAGACCACAAATAGGGATTAGTCCACAGTAAGAGTAAATTGAACCCAAAGCGAAATGCCTGCCTCACAAATGTCGTAATAATAAATTAATACAACAATTTTCAGCACAAATAATTTTTCTCCTCTCCTTTTTTTTGACACATGCAGGATTGTTCAGAGCATGTACCAGGCCTCTTTCTGATAAGTTTCGCTCTTTTTGTGGTTCCAATGATCAGAGCGGTTAGCAATAGGGAGACGTCGACTCGCTGTGTCGAGATGACACTCTGTTTTAAAGCTTCTGCACTTCTCGCCAACTCATTAGTTTAATTAAGTAATTAACGAGTGAGGTGGTGTGCTAGCTGGCGAATTCTCAAAGGGATGATTTTTGTGCTATTCCAAGTCTTGGGCCTGGCATGGACGACGCTGCGAAACCAGTAGTCAGATCTGGCAGATAAAAGGAGCCATTGCTTTGGAGCTGGAATGAGTCATACCTACAACAGGACTTCCTCAACCCAGCGTCTCCTGTGGATGAAAGGCCTCGCGAAAGCAGCAAAGATGCCATAAAGATTCTGGGCTGCTATTAGTAGAGTAATCATGAGTAAGAGGAGGAACTCTTTTGAGTGTACCATCAACACACTGTCGACTGTGTACTACTATTAAAGACTATTATTTTCTGATCTGCCGCAGCTTTAAATGGATGCAGATGTTTTCATGGCACTGAAATGTATGGCTTCATAGACTTTAATTGTTGTTACTTCATAAAGTGTTCTTTTAAAGTGAACATTTCACAGAGGAAAATATGAAGTGGGTGGTTAAAGGGAGAGTTCAACCAAAAAATGAATATTCTGTCATTATTTACCGTCCTTCATGTCATATCAATCCTGTATGACTTTCTCTCTTCAGAAGTATTATTTATAGAAATGCATTGAATGGGGAATGAAGCTTTTAAGCGTATAAAATAAAATAAAATGTGGCTCATCTTCCAATTCTTCATGACTGAATCGAGTCAGTGAGTTAAACTCAACTTTGAGTTAGTCTGATTCATTTGCGAATCAGGGATTTGAATGCTGAATCTGTGAACTGATTCGACCAATCAACTGAAAAGATCCAAAATCAAAACGATTCCTTTATTAATCATGCATCAGTACTTCTCTCATGAACGTGCTTTTCTTACATAAAAATACTGAATGGCTTCAGACGGCTTTTATATATTATATTGTATTATAGCACGCAAGCCATAATGACCATGATATTTTTGAAGCTTGAAAGATTCAGTCCTCCACTATACTGTAATTGCATGGAAAAGTCTTCATAATTTCTCTTCAGTCTTACAGAAAGAAACTCATACAAGTTTGAAACAACATGTGCGTGAATAAATGATGACAGATCTTTTTTATTTTATTTTTAGGTGAACTATTCCTTTAAAGATGCATTTAATGTGACTAAAACAGTTAAGGCTTTTCATGGGCACATTTTTAGTGTGACATAACTTCCTGTGCAGGAAAAGGAGGCAGAAGAGGAGATAAAGAGACAAAAAGCAATAGAGAGAAAAGCAGACGGGTGATAAACGATGTAGGAGTGGGAGCAGTGTGCCTTAGCTTAGAATGGTAATGATGACAGCCATAAGAATAAAAATAAAAGTGCAGTTTCATGTCACTGCACTGATTTATGAATCCTAGAGCACAGGAGGAAAGTGAAAAAGTGCCTGCATGTTCCATATAAAGATACACACATTCACACATATTGAAATGCATTGCTTGTGAGCAGTCAGGGCCTGGTGCTTCTTCAAATAAACATTTATACAAATTTGAATATTAAACTGCACTTGTCATAAGTAAGTTAGTATCACAATGCCAAATCTTTATTTTATGAAACCAAGGAGAATGTCTCAGTGTTCTATGGACCATTTGAAAAGCCCATAATGGCAGGTTTTATATTTCACTCATTTTGCTGTCAACGCTACTATTTCTGCATGTAGGACACACCCTTTTAGAGTTTACTCTTTTGAATATGCATTGCTTTTGAGTCACTTTTTAAAAATGCAGCTTGTATCAGCTCTTTAAGGATGAATTCTCTACCGAACATCAATGGGTAAAGTTTAAGCTCGCTATAATAAATTACAAGTTTTATAAGTTGTAAATAAAGATTATTACAG
This sequence comes from Sinocyclocheilus rhinocerous, assembly GCF_001515625.1. Lineage (NCBI taxonomy): Eukaryota > Metazoa > Chordata > Actinopteri > Cypriniformes > Cyprinidae > Sinocyclocheilus > Sinocyclocheilus rhinocerous. The sequence continues at coordinate 719,866 of NW_015650363.1, forward strand.
TATGTTTAAATAGTATTTCAGTATTATTACTTAAAGTTTCTTTATTATTTATGAAATTTACTAGCAATTTCTGAGTGAAAAGTAAATCCTACACCATTTTTTTCATGCCTGTTTAGCATAAGCCCATTAGTCACAAAAAAATGCACCTTTCTTAAATGGCAACCATTCAATATTCATCTGGCAAAAGCAAGCAACATAATAATTTGCATTATATTTGAGTAGATTCTTTACATGACATTAAATCTAACATTGTTACTTTAGTACTAGTAAGTGTTATACGCTGTAGTTCATTGTCAACAGATAAAACAGACAAAATACTATTTTAGCATGTTAAAGGAGGAGTTGAATATTGAAGATGATCGTGTGGCCATTGTGATTTGTGTTTTCTTTCTGAGTAGAAGTAGTGAAGCACTACTGCTACTATCTGCCCATTGCTGTTATCCATTTAGGTGTCAGTACAACACAGTATTCCCTGTAGTGTTTTTCCCGCACTTTACCTCCTGCACCTCTGCTGAATCTAAATCCTAGCTATTGACGGAAAACCCATGAAAGTCACTTGTGGACGTGTCATTTGCTTTTGTCCAACAATCCACAAGGTACCACCGTCCTCTCCCTCAGCCGGTACTGTATTTGCACAAAGGAAAGAATAGTCCTTCTCTGTACACATCCTTTGTTGTCTTTTAACAATACTTCTGCCCACACGGCTATTTTCTGCCCTGCTGGGGAAGAGTAGCAATAATGCTGGGGTAGAGCAGGCCACCAGCGTGGAGAAAGCATAGGGTAATTATATTGATGAAGATAATTATGACTTATTGTTGCATGCAAAAATACCCTCACAGATCATTTCCCTCCTTTTTCTGGTGAATAATCTAATCAGGACCATTTGATCCTTCCTAAAAGGCGGTGAATCATATTATACAGTGTATGTAGCAAATGTCGATATTTTTCAAAAGGTAATTCATTCTTTTTATGAAAGAAGAGGGATTAATGTGTACTGTATATAGATTACAAATAAGTAAGTATGGAATTGTTTGTTAATTTCCTGTTTACAGATTGATTTTACCAAAATAAATGACCCTTAAACAGACTATCAACCCACCATTGATATGATCTCATAGCAAATCATTAACATCCCAGGCACATTACAGTAATGGATATGTTTAGCCACTTATTTATCGTTCAGCAAAGGTCAAAATAAATGAAACCCAATTAGAAGGTAATCTTGACAATCTAATATGGATCAAACCGCTGTAAATATAAAGATAATGATTAATCAATAACACTGATATGTATCTGACTCTGGGGTGCAGTAATTCTCCCATAAACTGTAGAGGTATTTAAATCCCTGCGGTTGAGAAAAACAAAGGAGAACCATGTGGCTTTATATTCTTCTCTAGATTTCTATAGCATGTGTTAGATGGTATTTAGAACCAAATACTTTTTTTGTTTTTGTCTGACCATGGGCATCCCACCTCCAATTTTTTAGATACCTTCCAATGTGTTGGCCTCGTCTACACTGTTGGCGATGTATTAATTAGTCACCT
>NW_015650363.1:721609-727637 GCF_001515625.1 Sinocyclocheilus rhinocerous
GACATGAGGGGTTCAACCGTACATTTACAAAGCTGCACGAATACTTTTTGTGCGCAAAGAAAACAATAATAACATAATTTATTCAGCAGTTTTCCCCCCCGAGTTACCATCTTCCACCATTTTGGAGAGTACCCCAGAATATAATCAACAGCATGCGTGCGCTTTCGCTGAACGTAATCAGCGTTGTTTACATTCAGTAAACAGCACGCGCATGCTGAATGCTTCGTGTTCCGAAGATAAACGAAGGTCTTACGGGTTTGGAACGACATGAGGGTGAGTAATTAATGACAGAATTTTCATTTTTGGGTGAACTATCCCTTTAAGGATGAATTCTTTACCAAACACCAAAGGTTAAAGTTTAAGCTCACTATAATAAATTATACGTTTTATAAGTTGTACATTTAAAAAATATATATGAAGATGTATGAAGAGTATGAAGTTTTACAAGAAAATAGTATTTCAGTCTTGTACTTCAACATTTCACATTTAATTCACTTGCAGTTTCTTATTTTATTATTTATGACATTTGCTAGCAGTTTCTGGGTGAAAATAGTTTCAAAGGTTTATCATGGTTGTTTAGCATAACCCCTTTACCTTGTAAAGGTAGAAAAATCACCTTTCTCAATTGGCAACCATTCAATATTAATTCAGTATTCATCTGGCAAAAGCAAGCAACATAATGATGACGTATATTTCATTATAGTTTAGTGGAATCCTTACTTGCGTTTGGCATAGATAGATAGATAGATAGATAGATCTCATATTTAGAGATTTGTTTTTAGTCATTGCAAATTTATATCCAGAAGTGAGCCTTAATATGTAGCAATTCGCAATTGTATTTCTTGTACTTGCAAAAAAAAAAAGTTCCATTAGTGAAAGATGCCAGATTTCACATTGCTTACAAATTGAGGTCCTGAATAAATGGAAACTGATGGCTTTCTCAAAGTATTGTAGCTTGTTGCCACCAGATAAATCATTCACAAAATACTATTTTAGCATGTTAGAGGAGGAACTGAATATTGAAGATGATCGTGTAACCATTGTGATTTTTGTTTTCTTCCTGAGTAGAAGTAGTAAAATGGTACTGCTACTATCTGCCCATTGCTATTATCCATTTAGGTGTCAGTACAACACAGTATTCCTTGTAGTGTTTCCCCCCACACTTTACCTCCAGCACCTCTGCTGAATCTAAATCCTAGCTATTGACGGAAAACCCATGAAAGTCACTTGTCGTCATGTCATTTGCTTTTGTCCAACAATCCACAAGGTACCACCATCCTTTCCCTCAGCCAGTGCTGTATTGGCACAAAGGAAAGAATATTCCCTCTCTGTACACATCCTTTGTTGTCTTTTAACAATACTTCTGCCCACACGGCAATTTTCTGCCCAGCTGGTGAAGAGTAGCTGTATTGCTGGGGTACAGCAGGCCACCAACGTCAAGAAAGCATTGGGTAATTATATTGATGAAGATAATTATGACTTATTGTTACATGCAAAAATACCCTCACAGATAATTTCCCTCCTTTTTCTGGTGAATAATCTAATCAGGACCATTTGATTCTTCATAATAGGCGGTGAATCACATCATACAGTGTATGCTGCAAAAGTCCATATTTTTCAAAGTGTAATTCAGTCTTTTTTTTTATGAAAGAAGAGGGATTAATGTGTACTGTATATAGATTACAAATAAGTAAGTATGGAATTGTTTGTTAATTTCCTGTTTACAGATTGATTTTACCAAAATAAATGACCCTAAAACAGACTATCAACCCTCCATTGATATGGTCTCATAGAAAATCATTGACATCCCAGGCACATTACAGTAATGGATATGTTTAGCCACTTATTTATCGTTCAGCAAAGGTCAAAATAAATGAAACCCAATTTGAAGGTAATCTTGACAATCTAATATGGATCAAACCGCTGTAAATATAAAGATAATGATTAATCAATAACACTGATATGTATCTGACTCTGGGGTGCAGTAATTCTCCCATAAACTGTAGAGGTATTTAAATCCCTGCGGTTGAGAAAAACAAAGGAGAACCATGTGGCTTTATATTCTTCTCTAGATTTCTATAGCATGTGTTAGATGGTATTTAGAACCAAATACTTTTTTTGTTTTTGTCTGACCATGGGCATCCCACCTCCAATTTTTTAGATACCTTCCAATGTGTTGGCCTCGTCTACACTGTTGGCGATGTATTAATTAGTCACCTGCAGATAGCAAGCCTCTTGGCCATGGAAGTATGTCTGAGCAAATTTGAACTAGCTGAAAACACCTGGTCCACCGGTATTGCCAGCTGCTGAAAAAATCCTCCATTTTCCTGCCACGACATGACTATATATGTTATTCCAGCATGCTTTGCTTTGTGAATGTGAACTGGCAGTGGAGTTTATCATTGTGCTTGGATACCTTGCGTTTGATACCTTGCGTTTGATCTCAGTTGGCGTCTGTTAAATGTTTGTAAATGTAAGAACGTGAGTCCAAACAACAGGATTTTCCACACTGTAATGCGAAGCACCCTGCTGAACTTCCCGCCTTCACCATCTGTTTTCAGTTTGTTTTGCGCTATTTAATCTGTGAAAATCTCTCTAATATTTACATTGCGTGTTTGGAGAGTTGGTTTTACATGATTAATCTGTGCTAAAACTGTGTTTTGGATATTATCCAACTATTTTTCATTGGAGTATATTGAATGTGTCTAATTGAACTAAATGGATAAATGGCTACTGTTAAATGGTTACTGTCCTTTCTAATGTGCAAATTCTTTACTTTTTTTCGGTTTAACAAAGGTTTAACAAAGCTGCTTCCGTGCTTTTTTTAATATTTGAAAATATTGTCTGCAATATCAAAGTAATGTCAAGCAGGAAAAGAAAAACATAAAACAGGAAATTATATCATAGCGAGGACCTTCATGACTTTGAGTCTTGATCAATAAGTCTCTTCAAATATCAAATAATTTGTCCTTTTTATGACAAGGCACTCTTATCATTTATCCATTTCCCATTTCCCCCAGTCATTCTGCTTCATGTCTACTGTTGATACTTATATTCATACCTTTTTATGGTATTGTTGTTCTTGTTTTCTTTATCAAATTACTCTGAAGATTGTGTCAAAAATACAATTAGCAGTGCTGCATTAGAATTGTTGTTCAAATGAACAAATGTTCTTAACAAATGAAAAGCCCTTGAGTTTAGTGAGGGACGTGTTCTGTTTACAGCTCTACATACAGGAGGTAAGATGGTATGTTTCTGTCTGTCACATCCCCTGATATAACAGAGTCCCATTGGACAATCTGGTCTGACACATCCTCATAAAAAGGAAAGAGTTCCCCCTCTGGGGCACCTGTTGGCAGCGTTCGAAATGAAGCGAATGTTATGATCGATGGCTGTTTATTTTCTTCCTCATTTCAGGAAGCGAGCTGATGGTTTATTCCCTCTTTAATATTTGCAGTACCTTTCAGTCCTCTTCTCTTGATAGATATCTGTCTTGACATTTGTTGAACCTTTTACAAATCTGCTTTCCACCGAACACGCCAGCTTCGGGGATTAGGCCGACAAACTAAGGTACTGCTCCCAAATGACACGAGGAGATCATTGAATTTGTAATTGAAGAGTAATTTGGCTCATGTTCAAATAAGATCAGACAGTAATTACAGATGTTGTTTGTTTAAGTGATTACAACGAGCAGTGTGGAGATGAAACCCATTAGGGTCATGCCTATCGTCTGGAGTGTGTGTGGGCTTGCTTTACACTAGCCCTGTATTCACATTATTCTGACCCTGCATATTGATTGCCTTAAGCACATGCAAATGCACTTCCTGTGACTTTGAGCAAGGAACTAATCTGGCAGGCTGTGGCATATGCTCTAATTGGCCTGGGTACAGAATTTGGTTTGAGCAAACTTCGATGATTCCTCATTGTGATTATGTGACTCATTAAATATTAAATGAACAGAGTTCTCTACCTTACCCAATTATTTTAATTTGTCTGGTCGCAGATGCCTTTAAATAGACCTGAATTCATTATCCATCAGCTTAGACAGGGATGGATGGATAGGTGGATGTAAACAGACAGACAGACATATACACATACAGATGGATGGATAGATGAATATAGATGGATATATGCAGAGATGGATAGATAGATGGATAGATGCATAGAGGTAAATAGATGGATAGATATTTGGATGGATGCATAGACAGATGGATATATAGATGGATAGGTGGATATATAGAGGGATAGTTAGATGATAGAGAGAGAGAGAGAGAGAGAGAGAGAGAGAGAATCAGAGAAAGTGTAGGGTTGAAAATGATCAAAGACTTCTGCTTTCCTGTCCCAAACCTATCTTGAGTAACAAAAGGGCCATTTGGCATTCCTGAAGGCACAGAGGTGCTGATAGTGATCAAGGCCTGTAGGCCAACATGCGTATACATCTGGGGTCTACTAATTGTCACACCTTTTGCCCAGTAGGTGAAGCTGTAATCTGCTGATTGGTTTTTAGTCACATGGTCAAGGAAGGGATAAAAGAAGACTGTAACTGTTGCTCTGGCTCTTTCCTTTGCTACCTCTTTTCTTTGCTGTCTCTTTCTTTGCTGGTGATCTCTCTTTCTTCGCTGGGGCCCTCTTCTTGGGGCTCTGCTCTCTCTCTCTCTCCCTCTTTCTTTCTTTCTCTCTCTCTTTCTCTTTCTCTCAGGTAACATTTTACATACATGCTGGGTACAATTAACTGTTTATGTTATATCATCCTTCATATTTTGTCAAATACAAGTAAAATTTGTCTTGGCAAGTAAATAAAACACTGCCAGTGGACAGAAACTTTATTAAGAACTGCAGCATAAATCAAATTGTAAGAGCAATAGTAAAGATAGAATATTGCTTGCATTAAGCCACCAAAATAAAAATACAAGCAACAAATTAATTTAGCATTTTTTTGTGACTGAAAGAGTTTTACAGAGAGAAGTTAATTCATTTCAAGGAACACTATGAAGAACAAACAGCTAAACAATTCCATTGTCATAGGGAGAAAAAATTCATCTGTATATTTATTAAAATTGTAGCAAAATAAAACTGAAACATTTTTAATTTTAATAATAATTAATACAAATTTTCTCAGTTCGCTTGCCATGGCAGTTGTGAGACAAAGTGAATTCTGATGTTTGTGCGACAGCACGTCAGTTCAGTACTTGGCCTTCATTCCACATGGAAACCCTCTGAGGAACTGGATTCAGGCTGCTCGAAATCCACAATTAACAACATGCTTTTTGCTGTCAAGGTGTCTGAAAGCTCACCTCAATTTCAAGCCCTTCCTTAAACAAGGCTGTGTTCATTACGTATCATCCACAGCAGACTTGTTTCTGCTTTATCTCTCTGACGCAGTGTCTCTGGATGCCCTCCAAGGAATCTTCCCCCACGCTGAGATACGCTTTACAGTACCTCTAAAGTCTGAGCTGTTTTTTCACACTAAGCATGTTTTTTTATGGTGACTATATTGAGGTTTTATATAATGACTCTCCCAGGCGGGAGGATCCGTCGGGGCTGTAGGTTTGCGTTCTCGACAGGGAAATTCTGATAATCTCCGGACTCAGCGTCCATGCCGCCGCCATTCATTCGACCGGGAGAAGATCTTATCGATGCGCTTTTTTTTTTTTTAAATCTCGCAAACCCTGATTACTACAACACTGATGAAGCAGCGACCCCCTGGCATGAGGGGAACAGGCAAGCTGGAATCAGTCAAACATGGATGTCTTTTAGCCATCGATTTTCTGCTCCTGTGCTCCCTGTTTCTCTTGGGAGGGACAGAAACGGGGCCCCGTGACCAGGTCCTAACTGAAGCTTTCACCCTCCACTCCTTTTCATGCCTCTCTTGCTTTGAAAGCTGCAACTTGCCGAAGATTGAAGACCACAGTGCAGAAAAACAATATTGCACGGTCAAGATGTTTTTGTTAAAGGAATAGTTCACCCTACTCCCTTTTAAATAAATAAATGAATATATATATATATATATATATAGAGAGAGAGAGAG
>NW_015650363.1:727688-745242 GCF_001515625.1 Sinocyclocheilus rhinocerous
ATAGAGAGAGAGAGAGAGAGAGAGAGAGAGAGAGAGAGAGAGAGAGTTTAAAGGAAGAGTACTCAAAACAAAAATGACAAAAAAATCATACTGACCCCAAACTTTTGAACATTGTGTATGTTTTATTTATTTAAAGTGAAAGTAAATAGAATAAGAATAAGAATAATAAAACTTTAAAATGTCATACATGTACTGTATATATAATATGTATCTATAATTATGTAATATAAAATTAAATGCTATTATTCTTATTACTATTATTTATCATTATTTTTATCACTATTATTAATTTTTATTTAATTTTCCTTTATGTGTGCATGTAAATCATGCAAACATTTGTTTTCAACTGCTTTTCCTGTGGCTGTGCTAAATTTAAAAAGTAAAAAAAAGTACAAAAAAACAACAACAAAACCCAGGTGACCATTGGCTATTTTTCATTCATTTAGTCCTATTTGTGGAGTTGCAAATACTGTTGAATTTTATTAGCACTTCACAATTCCTCTTAGGTGGGACAAAAAATATAAGAATCTTACCACTGTACTAAAATTTTATATAATTTGTGAGTGTGTGTATATGTGTGACAAAAATTTTAGTTAGTAATGTAATCCATTACATTACACATTTTAGGTAATATAATCAGATTACGTTTAGATTACTTTTAGATTACTTTTGACCTAACTTGTTTATCACATTGATTTAAATAGGATAATCTTGTACCATATTGATGTAAAAATACAAAGAGTAAGAAAATATATTCCATTCATTGTAATTAACAACATGAGGTGCATTAAACATTAAATAACATTACATCAAGGTTTCCCAAACTAGGGTTCGTAAAGGAACTAAGTTTAATGAGTTTAATGAAAAGCTAATAATTCATTAAATCATAAAAATGTAAAAATAAATAAATCACTTTAAAATAAAACACTTACTAACAAAATGAAATATTGTATTTGTTTACCTGCATGTCATGTGATTATTAACCAACGTCAGAGAACCGTGAGCATGCAAATGTGATTTAATTATTAAATATTTATTTTAAAATCTCAGGGGTACTTCAAGTAACTATATTAAGAGTTTCAGATGACAAAAAATTTTTGGGAATCCCTGCATTACATGTAAATAAGAAATAGCGTGAATTTGTGAATTTTAATGTGTTTGAAAGACAAAAGCCTTCCAAAGACATATTAATTATAGGTTATTTAATCATTTATTACTGTGTTCATCAGTGGTTGATGCAATGTTGAAACACATCTTATACCTGAACAAATTTTTGTAAATCCAGTGGTCAAATGCTGTGTGGCCGCCTGGCTAGTGACTGATCTCTGTGTGAATGTCCACAAAACTGACAGACTTTCTGAATGTATGAATAATTTATTGCTATTGTGTGAATAATATGTAATCATATAATCCATAAAACAAGTAACTGTAGTCTGATTACGAGTATTTTAAAATGTAATTTAATCCAATTATTAGTACTTATTTTTTTGGAATCTGATTACGTAATCCAGATTACATGTAATCAGTTACTACCCAGCTCTGTGTGTGCATATATATTGATTTTAAAGTCACTCATTGCTGGAAAAGTTTACAACTATTGTTTTAAATGCTGGTTGATTTGACAGGTGAGTGGGTGGTAAGTTGTCAAATGGTTTCACGTTTAGGACTATTTACATGTGAATTTAGCGTTGACAACATGCTCCGCTCACCTAAGACTGATGACAATATCAGGTGTAAACTGTACAATTGTGAAATGATATGTGAATATATTTATGCTAAAACATTTTAATTAGACTTCCAAATTCATGGACCGCCAGGCACAGAGACAGAATATGTAATCAAATAAAAAAAGTCACGGGACTAATTTATGGAAATTACTGTTCACAGACAAATGAGAGTGGTACCATGTAATTACCCAGAGGCAGGTGATCAGTATTTGCCAACAGATGATCCAATAAAGAAGAAATCACTGTTCACATACAGTACAATGGTCGCTAAAGGTGCGAGTCCCTGAATGACAGTCTTTGTTTACGAATGAAACAGTCTTTTCTTTCTCTATTGACAGTGTGTAGGAGACAGGAAAAATGTGAATGTGTCTTGCCAGCTCCCAAACCAGCCATAAAACTTATTGTTTTAGGTAATAATCAGCACTGCACTTTAGCGCCAGCAATTTCCGTAAAGCACAATGAGCGGCTCTGATGTGCCTGAGTACAAATAGAACTTACTTGATTGGGCTTGACTGATGGAGCACAATATGGGAATAAATCTCAGAGACAATGTCTCAAACCTCACTGTGGGAGGCCTGCGAGAGTTGTGCTGTCAGCGTCTCTGAGTGATGCGCCTGAAACGGAGAGATGTATATGGCTGGGTTCCATTAGGAATGTTTCAAGAGCCCTGCAAACACTTTACAGTGACGCTAGTCGGCATTCAACAACAGATGAATTATCAATTACATCCCTAGATATTTCACATGAGAATGCGTCTTGATATTCCGGAGAGAGCCATTTAAAATGTACACACGTTGTCTTCAGAGAAGTCTACTTAGGCTGAACTGGATGTTTTCACAAGCATCTGAGGGGTTTGTTGTTTATCCTGTAGCTGAAGCATTTTAAGGTACATTTTCTAAAAGGACAATTGCCCTTGAGCAACCTGGAATAAAGTGCTTTACTGGAGGCCAAAATGGTAAGAGCATACTAAGATTTGAAGATGCAACCTTTGTGCTTAGATCCTTGAAGGTGAAGTGTGTATTTTTTTCATTTTAGAACAGCGTAGAACAGTTTACCCAAAATTCATATTCTGTCATATTTTAACAAAAGGAATTGGAAACCTCTTTTGAAAACAATCAATATTTTTGCAGTCCCATTTGGTGCCACTAGAGGTGCAGAAATTACACACATGTAAAAAATAAAATAAAATAAATAGATAATAATAATTTGTATAATAATTCTAATAATTCTTTAATCAATATACATTTACTTAAGAAACAAAATAATGTAAGATATTAAGTATTGTTTCTGAAAAACTGATCAAAATTGAATGAGATTTTGCTTAAAACAAGAAATAAATGTTTTTCCTTTGAATTGTTTATTTTTCTTTTCCTGTTTCATGTCTTGTTTTAAGCATAAACTCACTTAATTTCAGTACTTAAAAAAATAAATACATTTTGCTTCTTAGTATGAGTTGAGAATGATTGGATATTTGTACTGAAAAACAAGAAAAAATACATACAAATAAGAAAGAAAATAAGTGTCTGCAGTTCAACTTTGACCACTTAGGGCTGGACAATAATTCAATATCAATATGTATCGCGATATAATTTCTTTCAATAACGGTGATATGATTTTTAAACACATTTCCGATATTTCGATATACATTAACAGTGTTTCCCATACATTGATTTATTTGTGCCTTTTGACTTCGTTGATATATTAATGCAACTACTCCACATTAGCAATCAACAGTTTTATACATATAACATACCAAATCTGTGACTATCAACACAAGACGTAAAATGTGAACAAAGAACATTTGCATTCACACACTGTAGTTCATTACAGTCTATCAAGCATTTATAAACTCACTTTCTCTCTGTCACTGATGTTTTTATAAAGTGTTTGATGCAATTAAGGAGCATTTTTTATTTCTGGCTCGTAGAACCGAGGGACACAAGGCAAGAAAGCATCTATAATGAATATTCAATTCAGGAATACGATTGCTATCTATTCTCACTCAAAATGTTGTACTAGCCAATAAAGAAATAAAGTGACAGTCTACTAGTTAAAGGAACAGTTTACTTTCTCCTTCACCTTTAATATTCACCTTCATGCCATTCCAAACCTGTATGACTTTCTTCTGCGGATAACAGAATTAATGTATATTTATTTTTTTACTATTTTTATTTTTTATTTTTGTTAATACAATAGCAGTCAATAGTGCCCAGTCACTGTTTAGATTTTCACTATATATGAAAGTAAACAATGACCAAATTTTCATTTTAGGATGAGCTGTTCCTTTAAGATTTAGATTGTGATGTTTCCATGTTAAGGATCAGCAAAACTAATGTATCATCAGCACCAGTGATATAACATGGGTTCCCTCAAGGGATTGAAAAAACTTATCAAGTAATATGACAATTTTTCATTTCCTTGACATCCAAACAAGTGTGCTGTGATATTAGGGATATTAAATGTGCTGTAAGCAATATTTTGCTAACTTCTGCCAGATTTAGCCACAGGTTTTTTTTTGGGGGGGGGAGGTTTGTTTTTTTACTGTTTACACAGCTTATATCCGTGAAATATGTCAGGGAGTTTTTCTGAGTGATATTTTATAGGAAAATGTCCCTTTAACTTTGATATTACAAGTCTTTCTCTCTGTTCCTGCATTCTACAGGCACTGTAGATCCAATCAAGATAAATGATGGAGAAGGTAATGTCTTAGCTCTGAATTGAATCATTAGAAATTGCTAGAAGGAGAAACCATACTAATTGTAGGGTGGGAATTCCACTTAGCTAAGTACTGTTGACTTGTAACAAATTATCATAATTTTCTTGCCAGTGAAGATATCTATGAATAGTTGTTTGTTTGTTTCTTTGTTTTACTTGATCATGTATGATACTATTTAACCATATGTCCGAAAGATGTAAAAAATCTGTCATGAAAAAACTGACATGAACAAACGACCTGAGCCAGAGGGATCAAATGGGCAATAGTTTTCCCATCGTTCATGCAAATTTATATTGCCGTGCAGTTGTCAGTGGAGGCCGGAACTCATTTCACCAGCTCTAGCACCTCCATCCTTTTTTTTTTTTCATTTCATCCTTCAATTTCTTTATATTCTCATCTTCCTGTTCTTCTGTCTTTGGGTCCTGACTGGTACACCGCTATTTAGTGGTTCAGGAAATCGGATTGCAGAGGCGTTAGACCCGTAATCTTTCACCTCTGGCCCCATAAAAATGCCACCCATCTCAGCATTTTTCGACTGCGTCGTCTCTCTCCTCATCAGCCCATAAAATAGCCCATAGAATGTGCTTGGTTGATTATGACACACTGAAATCCTCCGTTTGATTTTGTAGAATAATAAAAACAATGATAAGGGCAAAATAAATGTATTTGGGGTTAAATGCTTCACTGAGAAGGCTAGAGACAGCAATGGAAATGGGGGGTTGGTGAATGTTGACTTGCAGAATAACTGCATTTGAGATGAATATGAACAGTTCTCTCTTTTATAGTTTCTTGACTCTTGCAACCAAAACAAACAAACAAATAAATACATAATATTTACATTAAAGTTTAGATTCCCATTAATGATAAAACTTAAAACAATGTTCACTTAATTCAAATTTATCATGGTAACCATAGACACTAATGTAGTAAAACTTACTACTGTTATCAAATATGTTTGCATTTTATGTAAGAAATTATATGCATATATTATATTATATATGTAAGATGTGTTTGTATGTTTGAAAAATATATGCACTAATGTTTGGGGTCTGTATTTTTTTTTGGGGGGGTTTGAAAGTCTCTTAAGCTCACAAGACTACATTTAACTGATCAAAAATACAAAAAAACAGTAATCTTGCTCAATATTATTAAAATTTTAAATAACTATTTTAATATATTTTAATATTTCAGCAGCCTCTACTCCAGTCTTAAGTATCACATGATCCTTCAGAAATATTTGTAAAAAGAGCTGCATTGTGTTCACCAAGGCTGCATTGATAAAAAAGACATTACTAGCAATACTATTGTGGAATATTATTACAATTGTTTTCAGTTTCAGTATATTTAAATTATTTTAACATTTTAAAATACAATTTATTCCCGTGTTGCTGATTTTTCAGCAGCCATTACTCCAGTCTTCAGTGTTACATGATCCTTCAGAAATCATTCTAATATGCTGCTTTGGCACTTAAGAAAAAAAGAAAAATCCCCAAACTTAGGTAGTGTATATTTTATTATAATTATAAACATACTTGTGGCTGAAGCACGGAAATGCAGTGATTAGTATTTATTTGTTTGTTTGTTAATGTGCAGCACCCAAGTGGTGGAGATGCTTCAATTAGGTTGCAATGAGTGCAAAAAAACAACAACAAAAAAGCTCTCAACAAGATTTCACGACACAAAATGTGTTCTAAATTTTCGAGAGCCACATTAAAGGGTTAATTATGCCATTAATCTAGTTTATGTGAAAAAAATAATCGTTTAATGACTCTGTCTCTGGCTTCAGCTCTGACCACCTTCGCACCGCAACATTTCAATACACACAAAAGAGAAAGATAGCAAAAAAAGAAAATGAGAGAGAAAAATTGTGTTTCTGTGTGCAGGGACAAAGCATACTCCAGATTGTTTTGAGGACGGCTAAGAAAAACAGCCATTTTGTTAAGAGAGGAGCATTTTTGAGAGCGAGAACAGAATTGATTGAGAAGTTTAAAATGTTGCACTTCGAAAAAGAACCACTCTGTAGAGCGGCCAGATTGCGGGTTAACTGGTCGCATGCAAGTGCAGTGCAGTGCAGCTCGTACCGCAATGGCATTTGCAACTGTAATAATCAAGCAGCACTAAAGCGCTCCACTGTATTCGTCTGGCCCTTCCTCCACCTGCTGTTTGTAAATTCTGCCATGGCAACAGTGGTCAGATTTGCATGAAATTGACTTGTTTAAATAACCATAAAACATTCATGCAAAAAAAAAAAAACGCTTCTGTTGTATCCGTACCATCACTCTCGCATTCATCTTGGAAGTCCATTAAAAATATCACATTATTCCTTCTGTGGGCACGTTGAGCGTGGCAGCGGTTGCAGATGATCTGAGGGATGAATATAAATCACTGAGGAATGGAGACGGACGGAGATGAAGAGTTTAGTGGATTCATTCCACCGTCCGTTTGCCACATCAGCCGTTTCTGCCAACTTTCAACATCCTTCTAATGGCATAGACCCATCTGTGTACCACCCCCCGCCTGCCATTTTTAGCCATGGAGGACGTTTCTGTGTGCTACTGAAAGGAGGAACTGCCTTAAAACAGCTTCAAATTCAGTTCAAATGGTTATGGATGGAGATTATATTGAGTAGAGAATCGACTCCTGTCTTGTTGGAACTGTTAAATACATTTAAAGTGAATAGGCCCAGCATGGGAGGACCCATTACTTCTCTTTTTGTGTACATCTAGCTTGCAGTTATTGAAGGCCAGCCAGGTATTACCATGTGCAGCTGTGCTTTAATCAATCGAGAATCGAAGCTCAAGCTACTTGAAGTAGAAAACGGTCCCTGTGGTGCATCAATTTAGCTGGACCTTTGACTATGCTGCAGATAGTTAGGAACCGCCCAGGAAGAGCTGTCTGAATGGCATGTAAAGTGATCAATCATAGTTTGTATTGTTCATGTTGTTTAGGGGTGGGGCAGTCTGAGATAGATTACGTTACAATAATAGACACAGTATGGCATGTATTAATATTTAAAGGGCTGAATTTAGTAATGTTACCATTATACACTACTGTTTGGGGTCAGTAAGATTCTTTAAAATTAAAAAAATAAAAATAAAAATAAAAAGCCTCATGCTCACCAAGGCTGCATTTTTTTTATTAAAAAAAATACAGTAAATTTTTTTAAAATAATATTTCAATAAAAATAACTTTTCTATTTGAATATATTTAAAAATGTAATTTATTCATCTGATGGCAAAGCTGAATTTTCAGCAGTTATTACTCCAGTCTTCATTGTCACATGATCCTTCAGAAAGAATGTTTTTCTGATTATTATCAATGTTGAAAACATTTGTGTTGCTTCATATTTTTGTTGAAACCATTATTTTTTTAGGATTCTTTGATGAATAGAAAGTTCAAAGGAATAGCATTTATTTGAAATAGATTTTTGTTGTTACAGTGTACATTTATTTACTGTCACTTTTTATCAATTTATTGTGTCTTTGCTGAATAAAAGTATTAGTTACTTTAAAAAAAAATAAAGTGTATATTTTATTAATTTCCACAAAGATAAAGACAAAAAAGACAATAAAATACAAAAATGGCAAAATATTATTTAAAAAAGTAGAATAAAATTTCCATAAAAATGTAAAAGTTGGATAATCTAGTCGTCTTGTTAAGCAATCCGAATGTCCTCATTTTTGTGATGACTAGTTTTATGCAGTGAATCATGGCTATTTGGTCTATTATATATGCTGAAAAACTCTCAGTTGCCCTTTTGAAGGCCTGCACAGCTTGCTGTTAAGCAAAGAGAACATCTCAGAAAGGTAGAAAATGTGAAAGGTGGTATTACAAAGCCTCGTCATGTGTCCTCTTCACAGAAAAAAGGACAAATTCCTGTAGGCCGTATCCAACAAGGCAGTGATGAAGACCCTGGTGAATTAGATTAAAAAAATTTTAAAAAGTAGTGAAGTATTGCACCCTGTTTTTGTCTGACAGGAGAAAGGCAAAGTTTGCTCTGGCTGGAAAATCTCTATAGAGGAGAGAAGCTATGAAGTCAAGGTCTGCAAATCTGATCTGAGTGTGACATTAAAGTCAAACAAAGGCATTTTGAGAGAGGGGACATGAATGTGTCAGGCTCTGACTGCTGGAAAGTCTCTCCAGGATGGGGTTTGAAGTCTAATTCACCTCCCTGCACCAAAGCAGGATGAGAGATGAGTGGATAATGCTATTCCAAAACCCTGCACAAACCACTTGACAGGACTCTCATATTGCTCAGATACTAAAAGAGCCATGGATTTGGGATATGATCATTAATAATTGTGTACAAATTGTGTATTTACGTGCACAAAGGTTATCACACACAATTTCCACCCTCATTTAATGTTGATAAATCCATATCATTCTAAACGAGGGTGCACATGCCCGCATGTAGTTAGGATGAAAATAGACGGCCAAACCATATGCATGCAAGGACTTTCCACTCAACTGCTCCTGTACCGCCATTTGTCACTCTGTGCAAATGTGTCCCCGCGCTCTCGACTGAGATATCTGAGCAAAGCCAAGTCAAGTATGCCATTCTCAAAACCAGCTAACACTTAATCAACATACGCAGACCTAGACCATGGGTTTTTTTAAGTTTTGATGTCAAGGTCCCACAATTATGATGATTCCTTATACCATTCTTAAAATATAAAGAAAGCTATATATTTTATGTACCATTTATACAGTTTCTGCAGATTTATTGATGAGTTATGATTTCTGTGTGAAATTTTTCCAAAGAAGCAGAATATATTTTCTTGTGCAGCAGTCATAGTTGTACACTTCTGTCAGTATACAATGCTGGAGTAATAATGGAGTATGATAGTACTGCTGTCAAAGGCCTTAATTCTAGCATTTTCTAAACTGCTAGATGGCATATACAGTGGGTACGGAAAGTACTCAGACCCCCTTAAATTTTTCACTCTTTGTTATATTGCAGCCATTTGCTAAAATCATTTAAGTTAATTTTTTTTCCTCATTAATGTACACACAGCACCCCATATTGACAGAAAAACACAGAATTGTTGACATTTTTGCAGATTTATTAAAAAAGAAAAACTGAAATATCAAATGGTCCTAAGTATTCAGACCCTTTCCTCAGTATTTAGTAGAAGCACCCTTTTGAGCTAATATCATTAGCCTCTGACACGCTCTGTCCATCATTCCTCTGAGAATAAAGCAAATTCCTGTGCACCTGCTATCTAAATCTCATGTTTTAGGCTTTGAATGCTGATTTAAGTTTTGTCAAGACTCAAGGACAAACCTAATTATAGGTGTAAAGAGTCACATTTGCTAAATTGGCTGTGCAATTATAACTTGTTTTTTGCTCTCTGTTTGCTCTAAACCTATAAAACATATCTTTGATACACAGAATGCACAGACTCTGAGAATTGTTGATCAGATTCCATTTCATCTGTTGCTGTCATTGCTGTACAGCACATTATTCTTTAAGGTCAAGAAATAAAAATACATATGCTCTGCGTGTTGCCCCAAGCATTCATCTTTTTTTGTTTCTTTTTTGTGTGTATCAGTGTAAAAATGACCACAAGCCGCGCCTCCATGTTGTTTGATTGTCAAGAATGAACTCGAGTACTGGATCAAGCTACAGACAAAAAAAAAAAAATCTAATTTTTGGTTCGAATTTTAGGTTTTCACAAACATTAGTTTAAGGCCTGGTCTATAGCGTTCCCAATGCTCCCAATAGTAATTAAACATCTAAAATGATCTTAATTTGTATGTTTTCTGAGAGGTCTGCCTCTTTCTCTGCTCACTTCTTGATGGCTGATTCTTCCCTTCAGCACAAGTTTGCTATAGTTGTAAAGCACAGCATTCCAGCTTTGTGAATTTTCTTAGTGAATCCTTGATGGCATGAGTCTGAACCAGTGAAATATGATGTTCAAACTCATGTTAACGTAAACAAAATGATTGCGCTAACTGATGCATCCGATGCATCTCTCAGAAAGCTTTCGATTCCGATATACACGTATAGAATTACAATATTTACACATATAGAATAAACAATATTTTATTTTATTACTTGAATGCTTCTGTTTAGATGTAAGATTTTAAAAAATGCACTATTTAATTGTGTTTCTTATATTGTTTGTTCTACTGTTTATTTGCATCTTTGTTCTAATTTTTAATAACAAAGATAAAATAAAAAATAGCTACGTATATTGTCATTTTTAATATAGTAATTATTATTAAGAAATGAAGTGGAGGAAATGATGACGGTTCTAGGTGATTTTGCTTTGGAACCTTCAGAAAACTTAAACTCGATTCATCTCTCATTTTGCTCAGCTGTTGATTTGAACCCCGTTTGTTGCAGGAACTGCTTTAAAACACATTTTTACAGCAGGAACTGCTGTAAAATGTGCTGGATTTGATGAGAGAGACCCATAATATGAAACAGACTGGACTAGTGCTGGATTTTATGTATGGTTAGTGTTTTTCACATTTACTCAGGATGCAAAAGTAGACTCTCATTATGCCCAGTTGCTGTTTGTGCTGTAATTACAATTTTTGCTTTTGTATTCAGAGAGACTTGTTGAAGGCCATTACTGAGAGGGTCTCACTATGTTGTACTGCTTTAACACTGCAGCACTGCAAGTACCTGACAGGGAAAAAAAATAATTGAGAGAAAAGAAAGAAGAAAAAGAATCTCACATCATATAAAACTGACAAAAAAATTGGCAGGGCCAAGAAAGGGTCACTTGTGAATGGAGGGGTGATAAAAACCCTTGCATAGTTATTTTCTTTCTCTGGTTTTATTCACTCTGCATGACATTTTCGTTGTTAGAAAGTGTTGTGAGACTTGTGATGTCCTTTGATAAACACAGAGCAGAAGCATATGAAATTGTGCAGTAGGAGACCTCTCCCTCCCTGTGCAGTCTGTATTTGGTTCTGGAGTTTTCCACACCACATCCCCTCAGTGGAAATGAAGGATAGGTGCACAGTCAGATGCCGGTGGATGAGGAGAGGGGTGGGGGATTTATCAGCTTGATTGTGGACAGTGATGGAGAGGTTGCGCTGTGGCAATCTTTAACTGCACAATTACTCAAGCGGATTTGCCATCACTAGCCTTATCTTCAAACAAGCAGCTTTGATCGATCATCTTGCAGATAGAAATGAGAAAAAATAAATATTTCCCTCCGGCGGGCAGAGAAAGCGTCATTTGTAAATCACTCTGCCACAGGTTAGCCCAGGTGACGGCGCACAGCTACGGCGCGAGATATCGATGCTTGCACGTGCAAAATCAACGTATACTGTATGTATATAAAAACCTGCTTACATAATGCTCTCCTTTGCCCTTTTTCTCCGACTTCTGGCTTGAATCGCAAGTGTCAAATGTAGTTTGCAAGGAATTTACATGGATCACACAAATTGAACATGATATGGAAAAGGGAGCTGTTAAACCAGCAGAGGAGGATTTTGGCAGTCGGTTTAGCAGGTTGAGAAAGCTGTGTGATTTCATTTGACAAATTAGCTCTTTCCCACAACAAGAAACATTCCCAAACCCGTGCTTCCCTCACGTACCTACTATCGATCTGAAACCTTTTAGGACTGTAATTAGTCCTGGATTAAAACCCACCCCGGTGCCACTTGGGGGCTGCATGTGTTAGCGGCCCGCCTGTAACACATCATACGACCTTCCCTAGATATTTACAGTCATCATTACTCATTGGCTTTCATTAGTGTTTTAGAATGTGAGTACAGGCTTAAAATAAAACAAATACACATACACAGTAAAGGCTAATAGAAAGCTAGCACCCTTTCTGAAGCTCCCATCTAATCCGATACATTCGCCCACACCAGCCTGACTCTCTTCTGTTCTTCAACCGTTAGGAGAGGACTTTGATTTTCATCCAGTTGAATAAAAGGATCAAGGTCAATGTTTCATTGTAATAGCACATTTCAGCACACATCGCTAAACAGCCTGGAGGGCATCTGTTGATGGCAGCATGTGTTCGGCTGGGAGAAGTAATTTTGCAAGGCCAATTTATGTTATTCTTTGCTGTTAGAAATGGCCAGTGGAAGGTGGGACCAGTCTGATCTTGAGATAAATGATTAGTCGGGGAAATGGTTCTTCCTGCTCATTCATCAGTTGATCATTATGTTCTCATCTAATCTGATTGGTCGAGCACAGTTCCAAGAACACTGATATACAATCCAACATCACTGGGACATTTTACTGTTTGTTTCATTTCATTTGTCTGTGTTTGTGTACTGGGGATTTATAATATTACATTATATTATGGATTTTTCAGTTACTCTTTCTGCAGGTGCAACCTGTTCATTCAAAACAATGATTTAATTATTGGATTTAACATGTGATTTGCTGAATTTGCATACTAGCATACTACTTTTATTTTTACATTTATTTATTTATTTATTTCCGTATCTTTATATGGCAGAATTAGAAAGAGTAGTATGAGTGAGTTATTAAATGATTCATTCAAAAATTCATGAATTAAGTAAGTGAATTTGGAACCTAATACCAGCATACTACTCTTACTAATTTTACCATATTTTAATATGGAATGAATAGAGCATTATGTTTGTATGCGGTTCTGAATTCAGCAATTGTTATTAAATGATTAATTCAAACTGATGGTTAAAGCACTGATTCATTCATGAAAAAAACAAATTGCTGTTTTTATGAGTGAATCTTTAGTCATTCTAGTAATTATCCTTATGAGTGAGTCATTGAATCATTCATTCAGCCAACTGTTTAGAAAACACTAGTTAATTCATGAACGGAACAAATGAGTGAGTCTTTGAATCATTCACTATATAGATTCATTTGGAATTATTTTTGTTGCAGGAGCAACAATACACAAAGTAACTGACAATTCAGTATTAACTTGTTTATTGAATATACTTTTTCGTATAAAAGCACTATCACAAGCATCTATGAATGAATCACATTGTTCATGTACTGTATGTGACATTAGATAAAACCTCACCTATGCTGTGCTAGATTAAGTTATAAGGTCAAGGCCCTGTTTTAGTAACACGGGTCCAATCAACAGTCTAGTCACTTCAAAGGCAACAAACAAACCTTCACATTCTAAGCACAGAAACAGAAAAATAGAAAGCAGTGTCACCATGAAACTCTCTCTTTATCTGCCTCTCTTTTTCTCCACAGGTCTCTCAGCAACTCTCTTTCTGCTTCACTCATTGCATCCCATTTACTCTTGTCTTTCTCTTCTCTCTGCTTCTGATGTCTATTATTTCTTATTTTCCTTGTCTTAATATATGCCTCCACTGAGAACACATGGTTTTTTGTTCCAGATGAAAAGACAGGAGAGACTCATTCCTCGTTTTTCTACTGGGTTGATGTGAAGATCCGTCAGAGGAAATGTAGGGAATGAATAACAGTGAAGAAAAAGGGAGAGAATAGGAGAATTAGAGTAAGGGATTTGAGTTTTACCTGTATCTTTCTGAAGTCATGGTTATGCCTGAGGTCTTGGCCATCATATTAGGGCCTAACATATACACTACTTGGCCAAAACTATGTGGGCACTTTTTAATTAAAAAGTTTGGCTTTTTCAGCTACACTATTACTAACAGATGCATAAAATTAAGCATTCAGCCATGCGATTTTCTTAGCTAAAACATTGAAATTAGATTTTAAAAAATATAGATTTTTCTATTCATCAAATAATCATGTATTCCACAAAAATATGTTGCACAACTGTTGTCAACATTAGATGTTTTTGAGCACCATATCAGATTGATTTCTGACGGGTCATGTGACATTTTTGCACGATTAGAATTGTCACTTTTCAAAAACCAAAAAACTATACAGTATATATATATATATATATATATATAAGTATATATATAAAATAAGTAAGAAGTGAACATATTTATTATATAAATTATTTTTTTTCTTCTTATGTAGCTTTTGTCACAAATAGTAAAAGAAACATGGACATGAGATAATTTATTTCACATTTTTCATAATTTAAAGGAAGTCATAAACTCTCCAAAGAATACATGTGTTGCATAATTGAATGCTTAAGTTTACCCTCTTGAACTGAGTGCTGTTGAACCAAAAAAAAAAAAAAACATTCCAAGCTGTCTGCTAAAATGTACTGTTTATTAAAGCATATCTTTTTAAATGAATAACAGAGAACGAAAATGACCTCCCAAAGGTCATTTAGTAATTTGCACCCTGCATGCTTTCTCCCAAAACAATAATGTTAAGTTTTATTTTGTAATTTGAATACTGTATATATTTTCTTCTCTTAAAACTTTTTATCAGCCTATTTAATGAACCATTGAGGGCACCTCAAAATTATTCCTGTCTGCGCAGTGAGGACTCCAATTTTTATGTTCTTCCATGAGCAAATATCATGACGGATGTTTAAATTAACGAGCACAAGTAAAAGGAGGGACTGTCAGAGTCAGGAACGTTTCGACATGAGTGCCATCAGCACAACAGCATCAAGCAAGCAAGCCATTTGTTTTTCGTGCCTGTGAGAAACAGAGAAGTCAAAGTGATAAGGAGTTGTCTTTTTTCCCAACCTCTAGCCTTGGAATTGAATTAGCATTTCCATGGCAACCACAGCAGTCTCTCTCTCCCCCTCCCTCTCTCCTTCCCTCATGCTCTCATCCTTTCTCTCTCCAGCGTAAATTCCTTGAATTTTCCCTTCTTCTTTTACCACCTATTTGTTTAGACGCTCTTTTTGTTCTACAAAGTCGGGTCTGATGCTTTAGCATTCTAACAGGACGAGCAGTGGACGTCTGTGAAAGGGAATGAAGGTGAAAGGCGATTGCCAGCACAATATCAGGTTGCCATTTGTCACTGCTGAGAGCATAGGGTGACATTCTTTATGATGTGGAAAAAGACACATTCCCTGTGACCACAATGTATCCAGCACTGCCCTGAGGTCCTGTCATATAGTCCTTGACGTTTCATTATTGATAAAAGCAAAAGGAAAAAAAACAACATCTGCTTCCTTATACCGCAAAATAATTCATTATACCATGTTTTGTCATAAATCTGCATTCAGTATAAGCCGTAGCTGCTGCACAATAGCCAAATGTATGTGGTCTGATGTCTATTTTCTTGGCTAGGATCCTTTTAGTGTTGCTGTTCAGTTAAATTATTTCTCACTCTCTCCCTTCCATCTCGCTCCTTCAGACAAGCATGTAAATCGGCTCTAGCTGCGAGTTTCATCAGAATATTGCGAGGGAACGATCTGCTCTTCATTTTAGCAATAATGTAAGCGCCTCTCAGAGGTCCAGCTGACAAGAGAAGCCGGGACAGATACGGATGATAATACTGGCTGAAATTCTGCCTGACCGCGTGAGAATGAGCAACGCATGACGGTTTTTCCCTTCTTGATTACAACCCATCACCGAAGCTACAGTAGTCTCATTCTGTGTCAGTTTAACATAATGCACGAGGCTGTGCGCAAAAATCCACACAAATGTGTCCAAGCTTTGTTTTGCTGTCTGCTCTGATTGTGTTGTTGTTCTGCTGTTTGTCATGGTAGAGATTCCATTTTGGTAACAGTGGGACACCCATTTTCTCATCAATAATTCAGTCTTTTCCCATTAAAATCACGTTGTCTCTTGTTTTTCTCGGGGAAACTGATGTATTTTGACACTAGAAAGCCGGTTTAGGTTGGGCGAAAACATGTGCTTTATGTTCCTAAATGCTTAATTGTACTACGATAATGATTCTTGCTTCGCCTTCCAAGAAATACCCTCTGCTTCGTCTTGCATTTAACACAGATGTGTAATTTTTGCCTTAAGTGTTTTTCTTTCTATTCTCGATTGGCTGCACGCTGGCTTAGCTGACATGGACATCTTTAGGGAGCTCGGGGGAGGAAGGCAACCAGGGCCGGATAATAAAGTGAAAACATCAGAAACTCCAGAGACTTGTGTATTTATTGTTTTATATTATATATAGATTTCTGTGTTTTTGTTCTTGAGTCGTACTGTTCTGCTATGAACATCAATCGTAGCACTGTAGTCTCTTTTTCATCCTAATTGCTACTTAATTAAATACTAGCACTCGTGTGCCCGGGAGCCCTTAGCGGAAGCCTAGCTTGTACAAACGGCTCTCCAAGCATGGGCACTGGGAAGCTGCCAGTCCCCAAATTGGATCACAGGCTCTTTTTTTAAATTGGAATCGGTGTTGAAGTATCAGAGAGATTGGATTGCTGACAGCGAGCAGAATTAAGGCATTAAATGTAGCATCTGTCCGGGTTCAAGACGGGGCACGGTAAAACATTGAAAGGACTGTCCCCGAAGTAGGAAGAGTGAGAAAGGGCTAAGTGGCATGTTTCAGCGGAGTCCATAATCTCTTTGTTGTGTTCATGCATGTCCTCCTCAGCAAGTTCTCTGCATGTTTTAGGTGACTTGCTCAGACTACCAGAACAATACTAAAGATATCTGCAGGTTTGAAGAATTAAGAGACCAATTCACTTCAATCATGCTACATGAGCAGAACGGAACTGGTGTGCAAATCTAAAAAGCATTCATACATAAATTGTCTCATTCAATTCAATGTGTCGATTTACAAAATAATGCTTTCACAGATGATGTACATATTAATTTGTTCTTGTTTTTTATGAATGAGGCCCAAGTCAAGACTTTAATTCACAATTGGTCACAATTACTATCATTATGACCTGTATCAGAGGCTTTCAAAGTTTCAAAAAAATGATATCATCAAATATAAAGGCAGCTGTGTATTTTCATATTATAAAGAAAGCATATTTTTCTTAAACTAAATCATTGGCTTTAAGCAGATAGAAAATATTATCTAGAGAAATAAAAAATAGGTTTTATATATATATATATATATATATATGCAGTTGTGGTCAAAATTGTATGTACAGTATCTGCAAAATGTTAATTATTTTACCAAAATAAGTGAGATCATACAAAATGCATGCTATTATTTTATTTAGTACTGACCTGAATAAGATATTTCACATAAAATGTGTTTACATATAGTCCACAAGAGAAAATAATGGTTGGATTTATAAAAATTACCCCTTTCAAAAGTTTACATACGCTTGATTCTTAATACTGTGTTGTTACCTGGATTATCCACATTTTTTTTTTT
>NW_015650363.1:745678-752001 GCF_001515625.1 Sinocyclocheilus rhinocerous
TATATATATATATTAGAAACATAATTTACACATTTTTATTATTATTATTATTAATATTACATATTATACAATTCAATTGCATGTTATACAAAATCCGCCATGTTACAACCTACGCCGGATATATTGTCTTATTGCATCATGCCAGTTTTTCATTATTCTTTCTTTTCTACATCCAAATAAAATGATAAAAATAGACTTAGATAATAATGCAATCAACAGCACATAACAGCAGTGTAGGAATCCGCTTGAATCCATCAATATGACTCACAGAGTCTAAAACCAGCCAGATACATCCCACACTCACAAAAACTTATTATTTCTGTCTTACATAATCATTAAGAACATCTTTCATGTGCCCTTGATAGGTTACGATATGTTGTGGGGTAAAGACTTGTCCCTGATCAGCCCAGGCGCTAGATTAGAGGAGTTTTAGGGGGATGATATGGTGGTTGTGAGGGGTAATGTGGGATAGAGATTAAACAATGTGGACCTTTATCTTCCATTATACCATGCAGTACTTTTATAGTTCCTGGCAGACCATTTATGGCCTTTTCTAAAGGTAATCGAAGCATTAAGCTTCTAATGTCCAGTCTTAACAAATGCCATGTCCTATAAAGAAGGCTTAAAATTTAAAATATAGAAGTCTGAAATTAAATTAAAGGGATAATTCACCCACAAATGAAAATAGTCATCATTTACTCATCCTTGTGTAGTTCCAAAACTGTAGGACTTTCTTTTTTCTGTGGAACACAAAGGAAGATGTTTTCAAAAAAATTTATTTTGTGTTCTGCAGAAGAAAGAACCTCTGGTTTGGCTGCTGGAGCATTTTTCTCCATTGATGGCCATTTATACCTGACTAGGTACATCTAATAGGGCCAATTTTGATGTCATGTTAACTCAAAGTATGGTTAAGGGACCATTTTGTCCCTCTTTAGAGAGGCCTATTTTTTTGTTAAGAGAGACTTCACACTGCCTTGTTAGTCTTTTTGCTGTTCAGCTGATATTGAGTGTTTGAACAGTATTGTACGTGAAGGTGGCTTGTGCAAATATTCAGCTATCCAGAGAGCTACTATCTGTGCACACAAAAAAAATCTGTTTGTTTATGGTGGCAAAACTTGTTATTTAGTTGTTGGAATCCAAGTATCTAAATAGAGGCCTGTTTTTTATTCTAACAGCATCACTCACACATTGCATCTCTTGTTCACGCTTCACATGGATTTAGCAGTTTGAGACAGTGCTGGATGTGTGTGTGTGTGTGTGTGTGTGTGTGTGTGTTATGATTACGGTGTTTGGTGTCGCTAGAGGTTTCAGAGTCTTTTTCTGAGGCTCAGATTAGTTGTCGGTCTGGAGCTGGATAACACTTCCCATCCTCCACTGGGAGTTAGCCCTGTCTGTGCCATCCTTAGTCACTTTGTGATCACAAGCTGCGATCGAATAGCTCACAGGAGAGACAGAAAATATCGTTAAAACTAGGACAGTAAGAGAAAAGACCATTGCGCGCAGGGGATTCTGGGTTCTCCTTTATAATAGAAGGAATTTTCTGGGATGCAGTGGTGTTTTCTGTATTTAATTACATATGGCTTAGACAATTAATGAGCAACAATCAATGCCAACAGGAAACAGTCTCTGCTCACTATACTTGAATCAGTGCCCTGAATGCTTTGTGGTTTGTTAAAAAGAAGACAAAGCAATCTAACGCATCGATCCGACTACAGGAGATGTGCCACACTTACCTTTAACAACTTTAAAGTGGTGGAATGGAAGGAAAAATACAGTTTCAGTGTAGACAGTGTTTTCCACACACAGGTGTTTCTTGGAATAAAACGCCAAATTGAGACATTAAAGCTGAACTATTGATGCATCTTTGACATTTTGTGGTGGAATGAGGGTAAAAGATCTCTAGCATGAACTGTAGTGCAAATCAATGCTGGTACAGGTGCAGTTAGTCAGAATGTCATACAGAATGTCATAAGAGGCACATGTTCAGATTTCTGTGCTATAGTGGATTTTATATGCAACTTCAAATAAATAAATAAAAAGTTGCAAAAAGGAAGCCTGTTTTAGCCTAATATAATATATATATATATTTTAGTGCTTAAATGTGACTTCATATCTTGCAATACTATATTACACGATACGATTTTATATCTCTGAATTTAGTTAATTTTAAAGAGACTTTTATATATCACAATTTATACTTAATTTCAACATTTTTGTTTGGAAATAATTTTTCCAAATTATATCTCACAATGTGACTTTATAACTCTCAATTAAAGTTGTTTCTGTAGATCTCTTTTAATCTTAGCTATGTATGTTACTTTTTATTAAAAAGTACCTTAAATTAAATCAAGAAGATTGATTGATTGATTGATTGATTGATTGATATTATGTTTGTATTAATCAAATTTTAAAATATCTAAAGAATATTTTATATTAATAAATTATAAAACATTACACACATATAATTTATAACATTATTATTATTATTATTATTATTATATAAAATATTTATTCATATTTATTATTATAAAATATTCTCTAATACCAGGTGGAAATGGTGCGTCTCGACTGACTAGTTGTAATTGGATCACTAAAAATGGTCAATTCCACTTTTCAAAATTATGTATTTTGTGTAAAATTTGTATATTTCACTATGACACTTTCTATCACAGTTATGACTCTATATCTCATGATTGACTTTATGTCTTAGCTTTTTCTCTGTCATTATCTACCCATGTTGCTTGAAACTCATTTGAGTATCAAAGCCTATTGCAATGATGCACACTGGTTGTCAGTTTTTTTGTCCTCGTGCCACTGTCCTTACTTTTCAAATCCCAATTTTTCACATTTTGCTTACGTTTACTCTGAACCTCAGTGGCTAGTGATGCCATTGCCTTCCCGAGGGCCATTTTTCCGTGCATGCATGAGCATGTGTTGAAGCGTGTGTGTTTGTTCATGTACACGTGCTTGAGTGCCTGTGTAAGGAAGAGATTTGTGTATTACTATGCTTATTAACACATGGCCTTGAGTACACTTTATACACTCTCAGAAATAAAGGTACAGCAGCTGTCACTGGGGCAGTACCTTTTCAAAAGGTACACTTTTGTAACTATTAGGTTCTAATATGTACACTTTAAGAACCAATATGTACCTTTAAGGTACCAAAATGGACCCTTTAGGTTCAAATAAGTACCTTTTGAAAAGGTACCACCCCAGTGACAGCTGCTGTACCTTTATTTCTGAGAGTGTACTGTGTGTATGATTCCCAGTAGAATTTAGTAGGGTAGAGTCATCATAAGATCATCTCATTCTCTCCAAATAACTTTTTATAAGCTATTGCTCTCTCATGAATGCCTGTGTATGATTCCTGGAGTCAGGAGAGCCTTGCATAACCAAACTTCCTAACAACAACAAAAAAGCATTTATTTGAAATAGAAATATTTTGTTACATTATAAATGTATTTTACTGTCAAATGCCACTTACACTTCCTGTCACTTTAAAAAGGTCTTTTTAATGGCTTGTACATAAAAAAGTACAATCGAAAACTCTATCAAAATTACATTAAAGGTTTCCTAGACTTCTGGAAGCACTTGCCAATCGGAATGGAACCACTGATTTGTGGGCGATCTGTAGGCTGGGGTTCAAGCTAGAAGAGCCTAAACAGAAGAGAGCAGCGTACAAAAACTGTAAATCTGCCAAATATTTGTGAGAGAAGAGGATAATGTGAAGTTATGAGGTTATGAGTGGAAAAACAGACAGCTGCAGGAACAGTAGAGAAGAGCTGATGACAGTAGTAAGCCGATGGGTCAAGGTTCTGCGTATTTGGTGGGATGTATACGTTTTCATTCAGCCCACCATAACCCGTTGACCTGTTTGGAATCTCTTTGTTGTCTCTCTCTCTTTCCTTCGATCCTCTTTCTTTTGGTCCGACACACACTCAACCCTCAAACAGAGTCACATCTGCACACATGCTCTTTGTGCATCTCAAGAACACTCCGATTTGTTGGAGGAGTGGGCTGAATGCTCAGTGGCATTGAGGTGCACAATAAGCTGCAGCTCATTCTCCTCCAGAGAACATTGCATTCTGAAAAATAGAGAGAGAGAGAGTGAGCCAAAGTAGAAAATGAGAGCGCCGCTGTCCTCACAACAACCTGACCTCACAGTTACCCTGTTCCAGCGATCATAGTAATTAGTCCTGCACGATATATCGTTTCAGCATCGATATCGTGATGTGCGCATCCGCGATAGTCACATCGCAGGATGTGCGATGTTTAGTATACTGATCTTTATATTTATACTGATTGTTTTCTTTGCTCACACACTGACACAGTGTCTACACCGGACGCGACAGCTGTACAGAGATACCCCTTGCTACTGCAGACTTTTCAGACTGGCTTTTTCCATGCGTTTTTAGGCGCGACATGTAAACGGCCTCAAAGTCTGTCTACACTGGACGTGACAAAGCGACCGTTGCCAATCATTTGAACTTTGTATCAGTACGTCATAAAGAGAACGTGGCATCAGTTTACTGTCGGGGATTTGTCGTGTCATGCCGCATCCAATGTAGACAGACAGCATCACTGATTATAATGGATTCTATTGTATTTTGTTGCATCGCACCGCACCACTCGCGTCCGGTGTAGACACAGTGAGAGCCACGCAAATGCACGTGAACACTGATTTCGTTCACTTCTGCGTCTATTTGTGCCTGAAATAATGTGTTCTGCAAGTATCCTTGTAAACACAGATGCTTATGGCTTAGGTGAAGGTAAACAATTGAGAAAGAAAATGGATGTGTAACAGTATATTGGTTCACAATCACAGCAGTTTAATGTTCCTTCAATTTCTGTACCTGAATACTGTTAGACTTACCTGAAAAATATAAAGCACTGCTTATTTAATTTGTATCTTTGTTCTGTTATTTATCTATGCTTGTAATTTGTTTATTTATTGTAATTAGATTTTTTTTTTTTCAAAATAGAGCTATTGAAGTCATCTGATTTTTTTTTTAATATCGCAATATATATCGCAGAAAAAAAAATATCGCAATGTGAGTTTTTTCCAATATCGTGCAGCCCTAATAGTAATGACTACAGTCAGGGCTGTTCTTAGCTGACGCGGGGCCCGGTGTGAGGTAGGGAGCGTGGCCCCCCTTGGTCCGTTCGTGATCGTGTTCCGGGGGGGGTTGGTTGTTGGGTCCCCCTCTGTCCATTCGCGATCGCATTCCTTGTGGGGGTCTGCTTGGTCCGTTCGCCGTGGGGCCCCCTCAAGCACGGGGCCCGGTGCGACCGCACCAGTTGCACCCCCCTAAGGACGGCCCTGACTACAGTGAAGGTAATGGAAACATGGTTTGATAGTGCATGATCACAGCACTGCTGTGTTCATTTGAGAGTAAACAGGACAACGGTTGCTTTCTCCAGAAGATGAAACAGAGTTTTGACAGTTGTTTTCAGCTTGAAAAGATGAGAGCGACAGATCATTCCCAACCGCTTCCTTTTCTTTCATTCCTCAGCAGCCGACCATCTGTCGCAGACACACCATGGTGCAATCGCTCATTTTCGACTCCCTATCAGCATTTCTTTTTTCACCTTTCTCATTTCCTTCTGCTCTTTCCAATGTTTCTCATCCTCTCTTGTCTGAATCCTTTTTTTATCTGTCACATCCTCCTTTCAAGCATTCTGCTTTCTGTATTTGTCCTTCATACACATGCACACACACACAGAAACTCTGTTTTTTACACACACACATTCACATATTTCCAACTGAGTCTGGCTGCAGAGCTTGCACTCTCAGTTCACATGCACCTTTGTTATGTCAAATAAGCTCTCGGCCAGGAAACGGGGAAAATATGGAGTGATTATTTGCTCTGGGTGTAAATAGCACCGGCCACACAGCATGGCTATTTGCACCCCAATAGCCTGGTGAAACCAGACAAAACTATGAAAAATGCTATTTAGATTTCCGAGAAGTGGCCTGGTGGGTGCAGCATGTATTGGTGTTTTTACGGAGATGACCTGCGGTTCGAATGCGGCTTGTGACATTTTCCAAACAGAGACTCTTCACCCCATCGTTTCTTGTCTCCACACTCAGTATCCTTGTCCAAAATAGCAAATTGCTCAAAAGTGAAATAGAAAAATACAAAAACTCTTTACTATCATACTAGTATAATAGTAAATATTAATATACCCTACTATAATATGCACACAATTTCACACAATATAATACCACGCAAACAATAGTGCTGTTGTTCCCTATATCAGTGATATTCATACCAACACTATGAAGATATTTATTTTATGCAATAGCAGTTTAGTAATATATA
>NW_015650363.1:752016-755894 GCF_001515625.1 Sinocyclocheilus rhinocerous
TATATATACATACACACTATATATATATATATATATATATATATATGTATGTATGTACGTGTGTGTGTCTGTGTATGTATTTATATATAACAGATTTTACCTATAACATTTTGTCAGATACTATTTATTCTAGCACAATGAATAAATTATTATATGATTGTATAATACTATTTAATGCAACTATTTAAAATATTATTTACTAAAATATATATTTTATGGAAAATGTGTCCTTTTAATGTTTCATATTTTATATATTTTTGAGTATATTGACAAAATTTGAATTTGTGTATATAAAAAAGTATTATGTATTATATATATAATATATATAATTATTATATATAATATGTAATATATATAATATATAATTATTTGTTAGTATATTATTATTCATTATGTTATAGCAGTATGTTATAATATTAGATAATATTTAATTGTTGCATGTATTGCAAGACAAGATGTAAATATCTATTTATAGTCACTCTACAATATAAATAGCATATGCCACAGTTTTACACAATTTATGTTATTTTAGTATTCTATATATAACATTCTCTCCTTTATAAGGTATAAAAAAGTGCAGAGCGACAGCTTCAGAGCTGCTTGCAGTGAGTAGCTCTCACCTTGCGGGGTTGAGACCCATGTGTGAGGGTAATGGACTAATAGACTTAGATCAGATGGCGCTTTGATGAGTGCTGTGGTGGACAGAGTGGTGATGTCACCTCCTGTTTTGTGTCGGCGATGGACATGCTGTAGAGGTTTCAGATGAATCAGCACTGAGCTGCAGGATGGCATGCTGCCAGAGAGAAGACACAACTCCACATCCATATTTATGACAAAGATGTCCTTACACACACACACACACAAGCACACACAGACACACACACAATGTTCTGCCCTTTCAATGTTTAAAATCAGTGAGCAAATATGTCCCTTGGAACCATTGCTCTGTTTGAAGAGAGGTTTCTTTTTTCTTGTATGAATTTAGCCCTCAGCCAAATCTGTTCAAAGCATCTCTTTTCTCTCTTCTTCAGCAAAGGTGCACTTCTCATAACCTCATTCTGGTTAAGTCAAAGTCTTTTTGCCCCATAAATTATCTTTCCACAATAACTCTTCTATACCAGCTGCTGGAATTGAATACCTACAGTATAAGCAAAGTATAATGAAACATTGCATGACCTCAGTCACAATAAGTAAGAGATTTGTGTTATCTCATTCAGAAAGTGTAAGTATGTCAACAACATCAGACTGAATGAGAAGTCCACTTGTTTCTATCATGAACAAGGCTTTTCAGTATTATTATTGTATTATATTGTTTTCCCTCTTTTACTTAGAGATAGTATAAGTTTTCAAGCTTCAAAAAAGTACACAAGAGCATAATAAAAGTATAAAAACATATTTCAAAAATGTGTTCCAATCAAAATCAGATCATTTTGATTTGTGACTGGTTATGCGAATCAACAGATTCTATGAAAAGATCTGATAAAAAAAAAAAAGATTAATTTAAGAATCCGACATTTCTGCTTTTTTTCAGGGAAAGAGCAGCTTTTGAATTAAAATATACTTTAAATTCCTTTCTACAATCCTCATACATGTGTATTTACATTGCTTTGACCATTCTCTGCAGATCGTACGCCACAATTGGTGGATTATGCCTGCATGCTATCGGTCAAACCAGTTTTTATAGACAAAATTATCTGCTGTCCAAACTAATGATAAAAACCTATGAGAAAATTATGGTCATTCTTTGAATATACAGTAAAATTGCATGATGTCAACTGCCTATTTGATGAATCCCAAAGGTGGAGGGATTTGCATATTTTCTTCTCATAAATATGTTAGGGACCAGATCTGTGGCATCTGGTGCATTGCTTTAATTTAGAAATCCCAGATTTCTTCCCTTTCTTTGTTTTATATCTCTCCTTCAATCACCGCAGAGGGGCTTTGTTCAGAGACCAGCCCTTAGAGGAGATAAGAGGAGGCAGGTAAGTACGGTGACTTGCAGGGGAAAGAGAGAGCGAGAGCTAAAGAAGATGAATGGAGTTAGATGAAAGGAGGAGGAGAAGGAGGATGGATGTCGAGGAGATTTCTAATGAGTCACAGGATGATTATATCCGTGTTAGCATGTGGAGAATCACTCGTGATGAATGACTCCATCAGTGCTTCAATTACGGGGGAAAGTTTTCAGATCTGGTCAGTGATATTGGAGAACACATTGGTACATGCTCACAAAAATGAATAAGAACCCGTCAAAACCAGTCAAATCTCATTTGCTGGTCTGGTTTGCTGGTTTTTGCCACTTGTCAGTTTGGTAAACTAGCTGAACACCAACTAGGCCAGCCTACCCCATCTCATTCTGTTATTTTCAGCAGGGTGCACACACAAGAGCACTCTTTCAAAATAGGAACCCACTCGGTTTAACCGCAGGGATTTGGGAGTTCAGAGTAGTTTTCCTCAGCTCTTTTTTTCACTCCATCCCTTCTTGACTTTTTCTTTGACTGTGGTTGCTCTTCTTATACCTATCTTTTAAGTGCGCAGCACCAGGTGTGCCTGCAGCACCGCATTGATTTGATCCTCTCGTTGCAGCCAGCTGGCACGCTTGCACACACGTCTTCATTACACAAACAGGCATACCAAAACAGATCCCGTCAATGCCGCGAGACCGTCCCTTCATCAAACAGTTACATCCTGACATTTGGAGACTCTCCCACCTGGGACTGTTTGACTTGTTTTCCCTTACTGCATCGCACATTTCTAACAGCTCCTGCGGAGCGGGCTGACAAACATCTGCCGCGCAGGAAGCGTGCTGAGGTTGTAGCAGAGATGGTTATTGGCATTCGGTTCTGTTTTCTTTGGGTGAAGAAGTATGGTTGAAAACATGTGATACAACCTGTTAAAAAGAAAAAGAAAAGCTAAATCTACTGATATCTGTCAGACTCTGTTCCTTGTTTTGTGTGCGTTTTGCTCCCCATGTGCCTTCCTTGCCCTTATTTGGTCCTTCCTGTTCCTGTCCCCATTTAGTTCTATTAGTTCCAGGTGTTCCTTGTTATTAGTTATCCTCCTCACCTGTCTGCCTCTCGTTATCTGCCCTATTTGAGTTCTAGCCCGTTCTGTTCTCCCTCGTCCGGAATTGTTGATGTCTACCTCCTCAGCTACGTGTGTTGTCCTGGTTCCCTTGATTTCATTCAAATCTCCTTGTTGATGTACTCCATGTCTCCTCGTTGCTCACTCCGCGCTCCAACACAGTAGCAAACGTGACAGAATTCCGGACCAAAATAGAACAGTAAGCGGCGCCCCCTCTCCCCTTGTTTCTTTTCCGTTTTTTAAAGTGTTTTTGTTTCCTGTTTGTTTCTCCCCGCGGCGATGGAAATAGCTGCTCGGTTCTCCGCCTTAGTCAGCCGAGATCTACCCTTCTTCAAGTACGCCTGGGAATTCTGCGGGCTCGCCGTGGCGACGGCATTGGATGACGCCACCATCAATTCTCTGTTCTGGCTCTGGGCCAACTACCATCACCCCATGGACCTCCCAGACACCAAGGGACTATGCTGGAGGGAAGGGATCTACTCTGGGGAGTGTCCGGGCCCGAGCCAGAACCAGCCCGCGGTCAAGCCCGCCGGCCGCGGCTCTCTCCAGCCCGCCGGCCATTCCTCAGTCATGCCCACCGGCCGCTCCAAAGTCAAGTTCGCGGGCCGCCGCTCGCTCAAGCCCACCGGTATCTCTGCTGTCAAGCCCGCCGGCCGCTCCGAAGTCAAGCTCGCCGGCCGCGGCTCTCTCCAGCCCGCCGGCCGCGGCTCACTCAAGCCTGCCGACCACGCTTTTCACCCCGAACCTAGAGGGGAATCTAAGGAGGAGAAGGCGGTCGGCTCCAGCCCCAGAGCTCG
>NW_015650363.1:756039-760028 GCF_001515625.1 Sinocyclocheilus rhinocerous
GCCCACCGGAATCTCTGCTGTCAAGCCCGCCGGCCGCGGCTCTCTCCAGCCCGCCAGCCATTCCTCAGTCAAGCCCGCCGGCCTCTCCAAAGTCAAGTTCGCGGGCCGCCGCTCGCTCAAGCCCACCGGAATCTCTGCTGTCAAGCCTGCCGGCCGCGGCTCTCTCCAGCTCGCCGACCACGCCTTTCACCATGAACCTAAAGGGGATCCCTTGCAGCCATGGCCTCCTGAACTGTCTGCTCCACCATGGCTCCCCGAGCTCCCTGTTCTGCCATGGCCTCCTGAACTGTCTGATCCGCCATGACCTCCTGAGTCCCCTGCAACTGTCTGATCCGCCATGGCCCCCTGAGTTCCCTACTCCGCCATGGACCCCGAGCTGCCTGCTCCGCCATGGCGCCCCGAACTGCCAGATCCGCCATGGGTCCCGGAACGGGCTCCGCCCTGGAGGCCTTCCGTCCTGGAACCCTTCTCCTAGAGGCCTCCAGAGCGACCACCCCCCCTCCCAGTTGGATGTTGTACGGCGCGGGACGTGCCTTCCGGGAGGGGGGAGTAATGTCAGACTCCGTTCCTTGTTTTGTGTGTGTTTTGCTCCCCATGTGCCTTCCTTGCCTTTATTTGGTCCTTCCTGTTCCTGTCCCCATTTAGTTCTATTAGTTCCAGGTGTTCCTTGTTATTAGTTATCCTCCTCACCTGTCTGCCCCTCGTTATCTGCCCTATTTGAGCTCTAGCCCGTTCTGTTCTCCCTCGTCCGGAATTGTTGATGTTGTAAGGGAAACAGGTCAATTTAGCTCAAAGGGAATCATTTATGATTTTATTAAGAGAATGAAAATGTGAAGTTTACAGCAATATGTGCTATTGCATAGACCTGAACAACCATCAATCACTTAATTACCCTCGAATTGAGTTCCTCAATGAGGTTAAAATTTATATTAAATGCACCAGTTCAGCTAGAATCTGGAGGTACTTGCGTTGCCTGTGTAGGGGGTTCCCTTTGTTGTCGTCCTTGCAGAAAAGGGGGGTTTCCCGAGGTTGCTGATTGGCTGGAAGTTCAGTTGTCGTTGAAGTGATGTCTTGGGAAGCCAGTGGTTGGGCGTTGGCTGAAGATGTGGAGTTGTGGGCTGGTTGAAGTTTTGAGGCAGTCACAGACTCGAGGTGACCTCGGAGACACGTTGTTGCGGCAAAACTTAACTCAGAACACAAAACTCTCAGCGGAAAGAAAATAAACTAAAGTAGAAGCCAGCAAGAAGAGTAACAAGACTAGATGGCGTATCTCCTCATGGTTTTGGAGGAGCAGCTGGCGCGTAAGCCAGAGCACGCTCAAAGAGCGCTAAAAATTAGCGTCAAAACGAGGTGGCAAAAAGGCAAGGAAAAAACCTAAAAGCCGCTTAATTTGATGGTGTCCTGAGTATTTCAACCGGGCTGTTGGACACATCCCAAATGGTTTCTTGACCAATTATAGCTCGAGGTGTTGAGATGTTTCTCCTCCCAATACATAAATCAACATGCCATCTTATCAGTCACATGGTCCGAATTTTCCCGCTCTTGCTGTGAAAGAGTTGGTTGGTTAGGCTTGCTTCAGACTGGCTGGCACTAGGATCTAATTTACAAACATCCTGTTGTCTTGGGCCCCTTTGTGGAATTCGGCTCTTTGGGTTGTTCAACACAAATCTGATCGAATCTTAAATTGTCTGAGTCGCTCTGATACCCTACAATGTCTACGTGTGTTCTCCTGGTACCCTTGATTTCATTAAAATCTCCTTGTTGATGTACTCCACGTCTCCTCGTTCCGTGGTCCGGCACAGTATCTGCAGAATTTTTAAGCTCAAATTTAAGAATTTTTAAGACCTGCACAAATTAAATGAATACCATATGAGTGCGGTAGGGCAATGTCTATAATAACATATTCAACTGTAAAATGACTGTAAAAAATATGATTTGCAGTTCAGATACAGGTTTTCACAAAAACAAAAAGTTTTATAAAATGATAAACTTCACATTTTTAAACCATTTTTTCAAGAAAATGGATTAGTCAAAAGTATTAATTATTATATTAATTTAAACAATTATTATTAATCAATTATTATATTAATTAAATAACATGTAAATATATTTTACTGTCTTAATTTTTTAGATTTTTATAATGTATTATCTTCTTGTCGATGCACCAGTTCACATTTGTGAATTTGCATTTTCGTTCAGCCCTTTTTTGTTTTGTGCAGTTGCTTCATGTTGTAGATATTTTTTGTTTGTTTAAGACCAGTTTGGCCAGTAACGGAGCAAATTAACAATGAATAAATGTATAAATATATATTTGATTCATTTGATTGTGAAAAAAAAAATCAGCAATTGGAATCGGTCATGAAAAATCCTGATCAGTGCATCCTTAACTAAAATACAGTTAGACCTATACCTGAAAAACTTAAAGCATGGTTCTTTTCATTTTTATCTTTGCACCATTGTATCTATTTGTGCTAAATGGTTATCATTTATTGCAAAACAAGTTTGCAGACAACAATGAAAACAATAAGTCTTATTTATGTATTCATTCATTCATTCAAGGCCAGTGAAATTTTTGCCAGGGTAAGAAAACAATTTGAACCACTGGCCCAACTGTGTGTGTCCTTAGTGTTGAGCCCTGTCAACACTATCAAAATCAGTGTCATAACAGTTGTACACAGATCTGTAGAACAAGTTGTTTACAGAATGAAATTTTAAAATGAAAATAAAAAAAACTTTGAATAGCATAATTGTATAGTTGGGTTAGGATGAGCTGAGCAAGTCTTGCATATGCATTTCCTTGTTTGAGAATAATGGATACCCCCCCCCTAAAAAATGCATGCATGCACCAATTAGTCGCTCACAATAGCGCTGAAAAAGAAATTGTTCTCTTTAAGTGTGTAACTTGCTGAAAAGCAAAAATGTAAATGACAATGCTAGCAAATGCTCATTCCTCTCTAGAATGGCTCATTCACACTCTCTGGGTAATTAGAGAACAATGTCCAGCACTTCTATCTCTAATTAAACAACTGATAAGTATCTAATTCCCAAAGAAGCAATTGAAAACATTACAATATGAGCTTTAGACAAATCTAAAGATATCTAGTATCTGTTTGCTCTAAGCCAGTACTGTGCCCAATTCCTTCCGATGATAAGAATGAAACACCTTTCAGTGGTAAGGCTGAGAGAGAGAGAGAGAGAGAGAGAGAGAGAGAGAGAGAGAGAGAGAGAGGGGGGGAGAGGTGGGTTATGAGGCAGCACAGCAGTGAGGAAGGGAGGGGTGATGAGAGCGACAGAGAGTCCGATTGGGGCGGGCTCTCTCGTAATCAGAGAGAATACTGCAGCTCACGCTCAGATTTCCCATGCTGTTACCGGCTTGGCTCTGCAGCCCCTCTCTCTCTCTCTTTCTCACATGCACGCTGACATAAATGCACACGCAGTGAACACGGATCTGTATCTCTGCGCTGAGGAGACAACATCCTTTACTCGTTTTCTCTGTCCTCAGTTTACTGGCTCCTGTTTTTAGGCAGTGCGTCAGAGGCTGTGCCACACAGATATGCCCGGTGAGACTGCACATCGGAGTGGCCCTACGCAGGGCCTTCTGGACTCTGGAGACCCACAATCAGAGCTGCCAGGACCAGGTAAGCAAACACACACCACACACCATGCTATGTGAGAGGCATAAGTGGAAATACACAAAGGATGCTTAGCTCAAAGCATGTGTCTAATATAATTATCTGCTAGGACAGTAAGCCAGAAATCAGGAACACATCCAGCCGCACCCAGAAACATCCTAAAAGAGTATTGTGTGCGTTAAGTGGTTGTAGTATACACACACACACATACACATACACACACTCCTCCTTCCTGCCTGCAATTACAAGAGCATGACACAGCATCACTCTCAGGACCCCAAGTTACAGCATCAGTTGGAATCAAGGCTGTTTAGGACAAGTGCATAGGTGTCCATAACATGCCTGCATGAAATGACA
>NW_015650363.1:761806-773713 GCF_001515625.1 Sinocyclocheilus rhinocerous
ACTCTCTGGGTAATTAGAGAACATTGTCCAGCACTTCTATCTCTAATTAAACAACTGATAAGTATCTAATTCCCAAAGAAGCAATTGAAAACATTACAATATGAGCTTTAGACAAATCTAAAGATATCTAGTATCTGTTTGCTCTAAGCCAGTACTGTGCCCAATTCCTTCCGATGATAAGAATGAAACACCTTTCAGTGGTAAGGCTGAGAGAGAGAGAGAGAGAGAGAGAGAGAGAGAGAGAGAGAAAAAGGGGATGAGTTGCAGATCTTCCTCATAAAAATGACAGCAACAAAAGCCTCCACTATAAAAAGAAAAGCCAGTGCTCTCCTGGGACAAATTTATCTGGAGTGCTCAACAGAGTTAGATTTTCAGGGGAGAGAAGGGTCTCTGTGTTTGTGTGTGTGTGTCTAAGTGGTGACGAGAAATGCTAAGGACTCCTGAAATAGATGGATGTGAGAGGCCACAAGCTACGCACTAAACCAGATCTCTCAAAACATTTGTGTGTTGATTTTTTCCCCTGTTTTTCTGTCTTCAGCTTTATCTCTCCTGCTTTTGCGTGTATTTATAAATCCGAAAAGGTCTATTTATTCAAATTAGAAGTGAACAAATACACCCACAGGTATGAGCAG
This sequence comes from Sinocyclocheilus rhinocerous, assembly GCF_001515625.1. Lineage (NCBI taxonomy): Eukaryota > Metazoa > Chordata > Actinopteri > Cypriniformes > Cyprinidae > Sinocyclocheilus > Sinocyclocheilus rhinocerous. The sequence goes on from NW_015650363.1 coordinate 762,439, forward strand.
AGGGAGGAGGTGAGCATGTTGGGAGAAAAAAGGAGTGCAAACGTGACAGCAGCAGCTGAGATTTACATTAGGTTTCGCTCATGTTGATCTGTCAGGAGTCAGTGGGCTCTTTCTACAGAAATGCTCTGCACTTGTGGCGATGTCTCTCAGATGGGATTTGTGTGTTGCACTCTGGACTTGCTAAGACTTGCACATCCCTATGTTATTGGGAACACAGAACTACATGTGAGGTCCAGAAAGAAAGATTTTGATGCATTGATGTCTAATGCACATATGAATCATACTGTATGTTTTTTTTATGAATTTGGTTGATTGATTTGGTAATTTTGAGTTGAACTTTAGTTATTAACTGTTTAACCACTGTTCAAAAGTTTTTTTGTTTGTTTTTTTTGTTTTTTTATGAAAAAAGTCACCAAGGTTCCATTTATTTGATTAAAAGTACAATAAGAACAGTAATGTTGGGAAATACTAGTACAATTTAAAATAGTAATTTCCTATTGTTTATTTATTTTTTATTATTTATTTATTTAATCCTGTAATGGCAAAGCTGAATTTTCAGCAGCCATTACATCAGTCTTCAGTGTCACATGATCATTCAGAAATCATGTTTCTTAAACTATCAATGTTGAAAACAGTTGTACTAATTAATAGTGTGGAAACCATAATACTGTTTTCTTTTCGATATTATTTGATGAATAGAAAGTTCAAAAGAACAGCATTTATTTGAAATAAAAATAATTTATAATATTATAAATGTATTTTACTATCCCTTTTGAGCAATTCAATGCATCATTGCTTAATAAAATTAGTAATTTCTTTAAAAATAAAACATTTAATTAAAATTGCACTAGAAATAGCAAAATTTTAATTTAAAATTGTATTCATTAAAGAAAATTGTTTTGATATTTATAAGTGGATTGAATGAAGATGGATTTATTAGAGATGCAAATATTAAATATCTAGTGTTGTGGTTAAAGGGAAACTGTAATGTTTGTGCATCAGTTGTATGTGAAGGGCACTTCAGGTAGATATGTCAGAGCCGTAAACAGTACTTGTCTGTTTTGTATTTTTAATGAAATGGAATTGAAAAGTGGGTCACTTATTTATAAAAAGCACAATCACAATTAGGTTGTGAAGAAACATATTGAACATGAAATACTTATGCTAAATTACACTAATTAACAGTAAACGTCCTAATTGAGTCAACTTCAAAAACACATTGATAAAAAAACACTCTTTAAGTACATTGTTTTTACCCTTTTTTAACTAATACAACATACTGTAGATAAGCAATTCTCTCTGAAATGAATCATACTCCCTAATGCTACGACTGAGGGAATAAAGTCATTGCCCTTATATGGAATACTGTCTACTTTCAAAGAAAAATAAGTAATTATTTTAATTTTAATGCAACATTATTGCACAGTGTTTTTAAAGTGTTGGGGAATAATGCATTCCCTGGTTAATTAGTGCAAATATGAATGCTTGTGTTTTTAACTTCAGTTGAAGGTTTAATATTCAAGATTTAATGGGCCTTGTCAAGACTTGATGGGATCATATGTAATCAAACCAATGGCTAAATTATGAGACTTCATTTGTAATGATTGATCAGTGCTGCTTTTCGCTAACATAGTTAGCAAGACCTAAGAGGAATGTGGATCACTGACAGATCATAGCACTAATTCACAGAAGTGCTTTAATAAGTAAGGATTTGCCAGTCTTTCCATTTTCAGTCAGTCCAATCCATAACGGAGGGCAGTGCAATACGCTCTACCTCATTAAACAAGATCTTATTAACTCAAGCTCGGCTTATTCAGCTTAAAACTTGTGCATTTAGTCAATTAAGTTGCATGTGTTAAATTCCACACATTTTTTTGGGATCAAATGTCAATGTTTCAATGTGTCAATGTTGGTGTATTTTTTGAAAGATTGGCAGTCCCTTTTGTTTTGCAGAGTTTAAATGAACTGTTTTAAAAGAATCATGTTTTCTTAACCCATAATTAAAACATAAGTGTGGAGGATAAACCCAGTAAACCCATCCTTTCTTTCTTTCTTTCTTTCTTTCTTTCTTTTTGGATGATCACTTTCATTCTTAAAGGGTTAGTTCACCCAAAAATGAAAATTAGCCTGTGTTTTACTCACCCTCAAAGCATCCTAGGTGTATGTGACTTTCTTCTTTCAGACGAATCTAATTGGAGTTATATTAAAAATTGTCCTGGCCCCTCCAATGAAAAAAAAGCTATTTAAAGGGATAGTCCACCCACAATTGAAAAGCAAAATCAAAAATGTTTGTTGTCAACAGTTCAGAAGACGTGAAATAAAGTGCGCGCATCCGTAATAAAATGTCCCTCACACGGCTCTGGGGCATGAATAAAGGCCTCCTGTAGCAAATCCATGCGTTTTCGTAAGAAAAATATTAATAATTAATTAAATAATAATAATTTATGCGTTTAGCAGATGCTTTTATCCAAAGCGACTTACAGTGCATTCAGGCTATACATTTTTTACCAGTATGTGTGTTCCCTGGGAATTGAACCCACGACCTTTCGCGCTGCTAATGCAATACTCTACCACTGAGCCAGACATAATAAACACTTTTCTATCACTTCCGTCATCTTCCGTCAAAACCAGCGTTTTGTTTTGTTCTCTCTCCGCATTCGTCACTAATCATGCAACGCCAATGTCCTACGTCATCCGCCTGAACGGCTTCCACGTATGACGTAGGACATTGGCGTTGCATGATTAGTGACGAATGTGGAGAGAGAACAAAACAAAACGCCGGTCATGAATTAGAAGTACAAAACGAGGATTTCGATATAAGCCAAGATGAGACTGGTTTTACTTTGCTAAAGTAAGGAAACTTTGCTTCCTTTGCTTCCTGCATTTCTCAGAGGAGCGCACAAGACGCCTACGTCCTACGTCATCCGACTGAACATCTTCCGTGTACCACAATCAGCGGAAGTGAGAAAAAAGTGTTTATTACATTTGAAATATGGATATATATCTTACAAAAATGCATGGATTCGCTACAGGAGGCCTTTGTTCACCCCCCGGAGCCGTGTGAGGGACGTTTTATTACGGATGCGCTCACTTTATTTCACGTCTTCTGAACTGTTGACAACAAACATTTTTGATTTTGCTTTTCAATTGTGGGTGGACTATCCCTTTAAATAGCTTTTTTTTCAGAGCAAAAGCTTTCAAATATGAAAATAATTAATATTCAATAAAGTAATATTCAACATTTAGGCCTACATAAAGATTGCTTTGATACCAAATATGCCCATCATCAAAGCTTCAAAAACCTCTTCAACTCAACACGTTGAATGAGTCCTAGATTTTGATCGGAAAACAAAATCCCCTAAATCCGTTTACAAAGTTCATTCTTAGAATGATTTCAAAGGTACCCAGACTCTATTTTAATAATTCTTGGAGATTTTAACAAATCAAATCTCTCCCGTGCACTGCCAAAATACAAGCAGCACATTACATGTCCCACCAGAGACAGCAATATATTGGATCACTGTTACACAGCAATAAAGGATGCATATCACTCTGTCCCACGAGCAGCTTTGGGGCTCTCTGATCACTGTTTGGTTCATCTTTCTTGTATATCCAGGCCAGGAACAGACTAACAAAGGAGATCAGAGTGGCTAAAAAAACTACTCTGAAAAGCTGAGAAAAGAGCTTTCAGCAAACGATCCAGCGTCAATATGGACTGGTCTGAGGAACATCACCATGTACAAGACACGACCCCCACAGTCTGCGAAGTATCAACAAGTGGCTGACGATCTGAATGTGATTTACTGCAGATTTGAAAAGGATAGTCTACCACCCCCCATCCGCTCTGATCTGCACTTCACACCTTCACCTACCACCCCTGCAACCCCCCTCCCTCCCTCCCCCACCATTCAACCTGTGCTTAAGGAGGCACAAGAACAGTTTTTTCCCACAAGCTATATTCAGTCTGAACAATTAATCTTTCATAATTATACATCGTCCATCACAACTAACATAGTTATCTGACATATTTATATTAAACGGCATACTTTGTAAATAACATATCTGCACACTTATAACATATCTGTACATTTATCTAAACAATTACATTTTTTCCTATACTTCTATCTCTGTATATAGTACATTATTTAATTTTTCTATTATATTAGTGTTATATTACATCCCTACTGTGTTATTCCTATGTATGTCTGCACTATCATGTATGTCTGCACTATGTTTGTACTTTCTTCTACACTGGAAGCTCCTGTCGTCAAGTCAAATTCCTTGTGTGTGTAAACATACTTGGTAATAAAGCTCTTCTGATTCTGATTCTGATATGAGGTGACATAAAATGCCTAGTTTGCACAAAGCCTCTTTTTCCAACTCAGGCTCATTGGAAAGGCATGCTAGTGCTTGCGACATTTCTGCAAAAGTAATGTTGTTTCTTATATGATCTATGACAATTTCAAAGTGAAATGTCCAGTGAGTGACGGTAAAGGCGCATTCAGTATTATTCGAAACAGATAACCTTGAATCTGGCAAAATGTTATTACTTTGGTTGTGATGCGTATTGCGGCAGTCCATAGATTAAATGTCAAGCTCTAAAAGGTTTGTGTTTGAAAATAATGTACCACATACCCTAAACCTATATTTAAACTAAACTAAACTAAACTAAATCTAAACCTAAACCTAAACCTAAACCTAAACCTATAGATTGTCCATTTCATCTTGCAGTTTGCTTTTTCAGCACTATTATTTGCGTCTTCCCTTCCTTTTATTCTGCCCCTGGTTGATACTTTAATTTTTTTATTTTTTGTTTTTGCCACAGTTGGCAAAATTACATTGCTCCATGGCCCACTTCAACATACTGCATTTTACCTCCCCCAACTTCAGCTACGCTAAATAAAATGAGTCAAGTGAGATGAATGTTCATGTCTGACATCAGCTTTACTGCACATCCGGGAGCCACAAACTGAACAAGGGCAAAAGAGTGAGGTTATTCATGGGAGGGACTTTCATTTCTTTGGAAATAGACTTGTGCTTCATTATAAAATGGAGTTATGCAGTAGGTTGTGGAGTGTAATTATATAAATCATAACAGCAGCTCAATCAGAATAGTCAAGCACTAAAGCATTTATGCAGCAAAAAAATTTAGTAACCAATCAGCGCTATTAAAGCTGCATCAGGGCTGATGAGCATCTGTTTATGCAATGTATGAGTAAGTGCTTATGAATGGAATGTTTATCAAATAAACATTTTAAAACTGTGTATTTATACTGGAGAGCGCTGGTTTCCTCGTATGTTTTTCCATAAACACCCTGTGTGATAGACTACCAAATGTTTTTTGTCTGACGGTATTCAGATGGGAGAGTCTCTAAAAGTGCTGAATTGTTAATTAAGCTCTAAGTGGAGAGGAAATAATCATATTTGCACAGTACTAATTAAAGCCATTGGTTTAGCCATTGGTGGCCACCAGCCTGTGATTATGCTCAGGGATTGAGCAAGTGAAAGGGAAGTGAGTGAGTGACGTGACATGTAGCCAAGTATGGTGTCCCATACTCGGAATTTGTGCTATGCATTTAACCCATCCAAGTGCACACACACACACACCGTGAACTCACACTCAGAGCAGTGGGCAGCCACATGCTGCGGCACCCAGGGAGCAGTTGGGGATTCAGTGCCTTGCTCAAGGGTCTCACCTCAGTCGTGGTATTGAGGGTGGAAGAGAGCGCTGGTCATCCCCCCACCTACGATCCCTGCCAGTACCGAGACTCGAACCCACGACCTTCAGGTTACAAGTCCGACTCTCTAACCATTAGACCACGACTGCCCCCAACTTGATTGTTGTTGTAGAAATTCCATCTATTTGCAGAACTAGAGAACTATATTCTTACCATATGTAGGGATAGGTCACAATAGTAAATTAGCCTATACCTATCTACACCCATAAACCTATCTTCAACCTTATGTTTATCTTAATTTTTTATATATTTAATGCTGGTGGCTTAATTAGATTGCTAACAGTGTGCTGTGTTTTAGCTCTTAAACAGTTTGAATGATTAAACTCTCTCAGAAAGTTGTATCTTTATTTAATCTGTTTCACCTGCTGTAGAAATCTGCTTAAACTATCCTGCTTTGCTGGTCTTAGCTGTTTTAATATGGTACTTAAAGGTATAGCTCATCCAAAATGAAAATTCTGTCATCATTTACTAACCCACATGTTGTTTCAAACCTTTAAGACTTTTTTGGAACACAAAAGAAGATATTTTGAAGAATGAATGAATGAATGAATGAATGAAAGAAAGTTTTGCTTACCATTGCCTTTTTTTTTTTTTTTTTTTTTTTAATTTTGGGCGGACTGTCCATTTAAGCTAGTCTGGCTTATGTTTATCCAGTTTAGCTAGGAGGGCAGCTGGTCTTCCATCAAACCAACCAACAACTGATAACTAACCAACAGACCAGCCTGACCAGGCTTGGAAACCAGCCAAAGGGCCGTTCATGCAAAGGATGATAACTGTATTGATAACTATAAAGTTTTAATAATTGTTCTAATTACATGAGAACAGGGCGGTCCACACCACAGCAATAACAAAACAAAGGAACAATATTGTTAGAATCATTTTTATAAAATTTTTGTCCAGCTGATGAACAATAAAAACACTAAGAGCCAATCAGAATCCACTTGACTTTAAAGAGCTTGGACATTTAATGCAATAGATGACAACTGCAGCGAGTACTTATAATTAACAAAACATTATTATCCCTTGGTGTGGACATTAATATAGTTATCTTTAGAGTTATTGCTCTTGGTGTGAATGGGCCTCAAAACCAGCAAACCAATATAAATGAATAAATCAATAAATACATGTAAAGTTTCTCACGTTCCCTAGTCTTACTTTACCATTTTATATAGATTGTCAGAGACTATTAAAACAAATATGTATACGGTCATGGTTTTGTCACCTATGGTTACACTTTATTTCGATAGTCCACTTTAGACATTCTACTAACTATAAGTAACTTTGTAACTACATGTCAACTACATGTCAACTAATTCTCATTAATTTGCATCTACATGTCTACTAACTCTCAGAGTAAACTTAGGGTAGGTTTAGGGTTAGTAGAATAAGTTGACAAAGAAAGTGTTAGAAGATATTAAGCAGACAGTCTACTAATACTCTACTAACTGCTAGTTGACATGTAGTTGCAAAGTTACTTACTGTTAATAGAATGTCTAAAGTGGACTATCGAAATAAAGTGTTACCTCACCTATTATTTATCATTTTGTGAAGTTCTGAAAAGCTAAATCAGATGAATGTAAGATTAAGTAAATCATTATAAATCTTGTCTCTTTTCTCTCTCTCTCTCTCTCTCTCTCTCTCTCTCTGTCGCCCACAGCCTGCGAGTTGATGAACAGAGGTATCCTAGCCTTGGTCAGCTCTATCGGCTGTATGTCTGCTGGGTCTCTGCAGTCTTTAGCTGACGCAATGCACATCCCGCACCTCTTCATCCAGAGGGCGCCCGCCGGCACTCCTCGCTCTAGCTGCCCATTCACCAGTCGCGCCCAACCAGACGACTACACTCTCTTCGTCCGGCCTCCCGTCTACCTAAATGATGTCATCTTCCAAGTGGTGATGGAGTATACCTGGCAGAAGTTCATTATCTTCTATGACACTGACTATGGTGAGTAGTTTCAATGTACTAATGGCAGTAGTAAACGGCCGTAAGGAGCTCTCTCACAGTGTGTCCAATCAGTGACCCCACATTAACACCCCCTTATTACCACCACAGAGAGGAAATTATTCAGCATTATTACCTCCATTGCTCATTATGTGTTTAAGGCTATTTTTCTGTATGTGTTTGAGAGAAAAGAGCATGGACTGTGAGTGAGGAAAAAATAATCTGGGCATTCACGGATTAACCTCAGAGCCGACTGGGCTGTTGCCCACAGGCCTTTAAGTCCAAGAGGCCTGAAGCTGTTATTTATTTATTTTTTTGGCAAACATCTTCCCTTGAGCTTTTACCCATTGCATTTCATGGCGTTTCTCTTGGCCTTGCAATGCATTTCACTGACCGAGCAAACTGGGTAAAGTTAAATATGTTTCTTGATATGGCTGGTTTTGACTGGAGCAGAGTAGATGAGGGTGAGGATTTGCCTGCGGGTGCAGTTAGTCAGGTAGTTATCCAGCTGCCAGATTAAAGCCATTCTCATTGATTGAGGGGCCCGATATTTTCCACAATCATAAAGCTAATTATCCACGTCAGTTTTTTAGCTCCCATCAAAGATTGATGGGAGGTAAAACAAAGCATGTTTTAAAATGGATTGTTTAGTCATAAAACACTAAGGCTGATGATACACAGGACAACTTTTTGAGCAATGTTGCTGCCAACAGGCAAACAGATGAGACACAGGGCCCATGACCGATCTAAAGTATCCAGATAGACATATGTTATTCATTCTCAATGTGAAAGTGCCCAAGCAACATTGCTTAAAAAACATTGCCCGGCAAAATTGCTTAAAAAGTTGCCCCGTGTATCATCAGCCTAACTGAACGAAAAGAGCATAATGGGTACTATATAAAAGATGATAATAGAAATTCATAAGTGACTGATTTAGGATGCTCCACAACTCTGTATGACACACAAGTAGTTTTGTTTGGTTGACTTACTGATTCAAATTGAGACTAATGTTAGCATGTTGCTAAGGCTGTCACAGTATCAGATTTTTACTAAACGATTATTGACGAAATACTTCATTATGATTTTATTGTTATTATCTTTAGAAATTTTGAAAAGAAAAATGCTTTCATACAAATTCATCTCTAACTTTATTTTTAATGAATCACACTCAAAATACAAGTGTAGGGAGGTGGAAAGCGTTTGTAACCATAACTGTACAAAAGCAAACAAAAATAATGTAAAGTTGCACGCCCCTCTCTGTAGGCAAGGGTGTCAAACATCCCATCCTTTTTTACGGAATCCAAAAAAACTGGCGAGCAAACTTTTTCAGGAGCAGGTAGAAAGTCTCATTTTCATTAGTCACCTCCTCCAACATATATATATATATATATATTTAAGTTTTATGACTAATGTGCAATACTGCCACCTATTATCAACTAGATACTGATGCTTAAGAACTTATGATATCATATGTGTAGTACAAATATGATATTCAGTATAGATTAAAAAAAAACAATATGTGAACAGAATCAGATTAGTGTGTCCAAATTCATAAAACAGTAGATTCTGAAGTGTGCATCTAATGACACTTTACTATCTCATGAAGCCAAGGGAGAAGATTTGTGAATGGCAATGGAGTGACGCAAATGACACTGGTAGGTCACATGACAATGACATGACAAATGTAGTATGTCCGGATTACATTAATACACACATTCATAGTTATTACCTATTCAAAAGAAGTACCTGCTTAGAGAGTATGCAATATTTGACACAGCCATGCAGTGCTAAACTAAAGTAGCTTAGCAGGCCGCATAATTAAAATGTCTGCTCTCTGGAACACATATGATGCCATAAAATCCTGCCTGTGTTGGTAGTTTACTACATTTTGGAACAGAGCATTTGTGTTTGTGAGTGGGAGTGGGTTCAAGAGAGAAAGGGAACACAATATAAGATGGAGGAATAGAGTGTAGTTGTGTGTGAAAAGAACTCCATGGTTGATGGTCCCTATGTAGGGCACGCTCCGCTGCAGCAGGTTAAGGTGCGGATGAATAAGTACCTGTCCCCGAAGACAAACGGATATGATTTCAGCCATGTCCAGAGGACCATGTGCACTGGGCTGCTATCTAGTAATGAAGCCGTAGAGATCCTTTCCCCTCCTCCCTTCCTTAAGTGTGTGGAGAGCTTGACCAGTGACTCCGAAGATAGACTCCTCGGACATTTGATTAGCTGGCCTCTGAGCAAGAGATCTTTCAGAGAGAACAAAGTGTTCCTAAATTGCTTTGGCTTTTTAAGATGACTTGGACAATAGAGAGTTCATTGGTAAACTGATTGTGTCTCCTTAGTATATCCTATTTTTCAGGACTAGTGCTGCTGGCAGAAGCCTCCAAAAAAAATGTATTTTGCAGTCTGAGGTTTCCCTCTCTATGTTAAATATCCTCTGCCGTAACTGAAGTTGTTCTAGGCAACTTCATAAATTGAAATGATTTTGAATACTTTTTTGAGCTAAGTGGATTTTAACTGCAACTTCACAAAAATTGTATGCATCGTTAATTAATTTGGGAAGTATTTTTTTCTTGCTGAATATATACAGTACATGTACATTGCTGTTTTTATTGCATACAAGGTCTGTTAAAAAATAACACACATTGACACAAATTGTGTAACTATAATACATTAGTGTGTAAAAAATTTCAACACACTTACTATGTTATCAGGAATAACACATTGGTTGAGTTACAATTAACACAAAATATGGTGTTCTTAACTAGACACAGAGGTGTGTTAAGAAAGAGCACAGGTTGTGTTATTTTCAACACATCCTTCTTGAGAGTGAATTACTTGGCAAGTTGGCATAAATGTGGGCTATTTGGGGTTGCTAATTGCATTTTTATTTTGAAACATGCCGTGCTCGCGTTTAATTAAATAAATCATAACATAAAGTCATGTACACAGAGTAGCTCTCATATAGGCTTCTTTACTAGCGCATTGTGCATTCCACACACAACTATACAAACTATACAAGGGAAACCTAAACTGAACCATTCACTACATATACTACAAGCAGGGCGTCGCTGAGTGTGTTGAGTGTGTGACAGAATGCTGTTGTCACTGCTGCAAACTCCCATATATACAAATAATTATTTGAAAAATATAATTTACCTGCAGCCAGTAGGCCTCTCCCAAGTGTAGGCCCCTGGGTTTCAGCCCGTTAAAGCCCGTGCATTAATGCGCCCCTGGATATCAATTATAATCAATTTTAATAAAACACAAGGCCTACATGATAAAACTCAGGAGAGTATATTTTAATATCTCTGTTGTGCTCCTGTTGACAGATAGTCAGAATGACAATACTTGTGTGAACGTTAATAGGACTACACCAAAGTCAATGCATATTCTTTTCTTTTTCTATTAGTGTTTAACAATATTTAATTTACAACTAATTTAATAATTTATATCTTAATTTATTTATTTTTCTTAACTTACTGGGTGACCAGGGTAGGCTATGACAGCCATCAAACCCTGCCACACACAACTGATGCAAAGTGTAGCCTAGGTGAATTTATGTCTACACAGAAGAAAGCTTTTACTTTTTTTT
>NW_015650363.1:782772-782956 GCF_001515625.1 Sinocyclocheilus rhinocerous
GACGTGACGTGACTCTGGATGATCAGCTGTGAGGTGACGTGACTCTGGATGATCAGCTGAGATGTGACGATACTCTGGACGAACAGCTGAGATGTGGCGTGACTCTGGAAGATCAGCTGTGACTTGACTGGACTCATGAAGAACAACTGTGACTTGACTTGGTTCATGAAGATCAGCTGTGACT
>NW_015650363.1:782999-794188 GCF_001515625.1 Sinocyclocheilus rhinocerous
AATGTCCACATGAAAAGCTGCTGGATCCTTGTGTGGCCGGGTATTCTGTTACGGGGCTGACAAGACGTGAGACGTGCGGATCCATGTGCAAGCTTTTATTTAAAGCAGAAGAGGTCAGAAACACAGGCAGGGTCGAACAATGGCAATACGCGATCACTGCTGGCGATAAGCGCATACAATACTCGGCCGTTTGATAGGAGTCAGATTGAGTGATATATAGTGAATGTGTGATTGGATACAGCTGTGTGCAATCAGTGCTGTGTGCAATCAGTACAATGGATGATGGGATATGTAGTCCGGGATGATGCAACAGTTTGTGTAGTGCGAGAGTCAATGTAATGGAAAGGGTGACCTCTGATGGCAAGCAGACGGAAGTTCATGGACCGGATTCGTGACATTGAGTGACCATCAAAAGTGTTAGTAGATATTAAGCAGACAGTCTACTAATACTATAATGATTGCTAGTTGACATGTAGTTGCAAAGTTATGTATTTTAATGTCTAAAGTGGACTATCAAAATAAAGTGTTACCAAATAAAAAAATAAAATATATGTTCTAAAAACAAAAATTGAAATTAAATTGATTAAAGTAAATGTATATACTGTATAACCTGTTAACCTGTTGATGCACTATAGTCCCGGATGCTGATATTTGTAATTTTCAAAGGGTCTGATTTGATATTTGCTATCCATGAATATTTGCAATCACGTCACATCCTTGTTGTAGGTATTTCAGAATGCACACTTCTTACTTAACTGGACTCGCATTCATCTGCCGAGTGATGTAGGTCCCCTACTTGGCTTATCTACAGTATAGTAGAAAGACTGAAATAGTATTTTCTTATAAAATATAGTAATCTCCAATAATCTTAGGAAAATTTGTTTTTTTTTTACAGTGCAGCTGAAGACATATAAATGTGAGAGAAATTGAGAGAAAATAGAACCCATTGTTAACTGCTAAAAAGTAGTGATTCAGAGAAAATGTAACTGTTTTTTATATATAATATGATGTGTACAGTTTCTCCACATGCACAATTTCTAAAAGTCAAGCTCTAATTTGAATTCCTGTTCTGAATAGATTATGCAGGTAGTTAATAGAGACATGTGTTCAACATACTGTGTTGTCTCACTGCTTAAGGTGAAGTCAAAGACCTCTAATACGATTACCACCTTCCATAAATTCAGTCTGAATAGCCGTGGCGTAGCACTTATAATATTAGAATAACCTGTCCAGCACTTTGCCAGACCAGGATAAGGTTAATTTAATGTGCAGCAAGTCCAAATGAGATGATTTCATGTTTAACAGACAAGTGGATAAAAAAGATAAAGGAAATTGAGTCCCTCTTTTGTGGAGATAATTAATAATGATCTAGGCCAATGACCCTATTATTCTCTCGTGATTACAAGTCGCCCTCTGTATTGTAGGGTAGACACTCTGTATTGTAATAAGAATGTATTGAATTGTACATTTTCTCTTTTCCTAATTGACCACACATTTTCCAGGAATATAGTTTTCAAAATACTTCCGTCAATATAAAATATTTCAATATTAAATCGTCTTGGAGCAACATAGGAATTTATGCTGGTCAAAGCTGGTCTTTTCATCTGGGACATTCCTCTATATCCCTCTGTCTCTGTCTGCCCGTTTCTCTCTCAGCAAGATGTTTTTAGCCCTCATTGTCCCTCGCTAGTGTCGTAAAGCCTAGCGGAAACATTAAACACGGTAGAGAGGATGCAGCTAGTGGGAGATTCACAGCGTGAGAGCTCAGCCAATCAGCGCTCAGCTGCGGGCCTCAGATCCGGTCCTTTGGATTCTGCTCACAGTTTCTACCAGGCCACATATAACTGTGTCACTCAGAGCATCTATCTAGCTCTGGAATCTGATTTAAAGAACTTCCATCAGCCAAAAATAGTGCCAGTTCCCTCTAATCAGTAATCAGTAGATCGAACCGGAAACTGGCATGTATTGACTCATGTCAAGCTTTTGAGTGACTTAAGTCTCAGGCAGGGGTGGACATACGCTAATCAAGCCCAGCGCCATTGATATCTCTGTTAGATAAACGGAGGTAGAAGTAAACTGAAGACTTTAGATGAGTAGTTTGGGATTTTTCTTACCCCTCTTCCCTGTTCCCAATTAGGAGGGGCTTTCAAACTTTTTGATGCCGAGGACCTCCAAATATGTTGATCTCCTTGTGACCCTATTTGCTAAAATGTAAAAGCAGCTGTGTATTTTTATGTATTACGAAACATTTATACTGTGTTTGATAAACACTAAGGGTTATATTATAAAGACAACGTGTGCAAAATTAATTCACTGGCTTTTGTATTATTTGTGTTTGTCATATCAAAGCCAAAAGATTCAAAAAAAAAAAAAATCTGGAAAATATTTTCTGTACTGTTAAATAAACTAGAAAGGAAAGGTAAAACCAATATGTAACACCATTTTAAAGCATTTTGTTGCAATTTGTAAAATGCTAATGTGTTCTTGAACATTGCATATTGCAAGTAAGGATAGACATATACTTAAACAAATACTTACTCTACTAAAATTACACTACTGCTCAAAAGTTTAAATGCAGTAAGATATTGAAATAAATCAATACTTTTGTTCAGCAAGGATGCATTAAATTGATCAAAAGGGACAGTAAAGGCTTGTGTAATGTTACAAAAGACAAAAAAAATATATTGTATTTTCCACAATAATATGAAGCAGCACAACTGTTTTCAACACTGATAATAAAAATAAATGTTTCATTAGCGTATTTGAACACCAGCAGCATATTAGAAATGTTTCTAAAGGATCATGTGACACAAAAGACTGGAGAAATAGCTGCTGAAAATTCAACTTTGCCATCACAGGAATACATTAGATTTAAAAATGAATTAAAATAGACATCACATATTTAAAATTGTAATATTTCATAATATTACGGTTTTTACTGTATTTTTAAACAAATAAATGCAGCCTTGGTGAGAATAAGTGACTTGTTAAAAATCTTACAGACCTCAGGCGTTTGAACGGTAGGGTATATGCAGATTTACACATTCATTTTAATTTTTACTGTTAAAAATTAGGGTTGTCAATTCAATTCAGTTCAATTTACTTTATTGTCATTGTACATAGGTACAACGAAATTCTGTCTCGTGAGTCTCAGTTACAAACTAAACAAAGGAAGAACAACAACTTAAATCAACAACAACTTAAGTTAATAGAATATTCATTATTATTCTCAAACAGTTTTCAACCACTCTTTGGAAAAAAGAACTAAACACAGAACAACTTTCAATTATATATATATATATATATATATATATATATATATATAATGTAAGTTGAATAAAAGCATCTACCAAATGAATAAATGTTATTAGTTTAATCAAAAAATGTTAGTTTAATCAAAATTTTCCACAAGATGATACAGAGCTACTAATCAGAGTGTTTTGTGTGAAGGTTATTATTTTAAACTTGAGCACAGTAGCATATGCTGGTAATGCTTAGAGTTCAAACTGAGATTCTCTGACAGGGAAAGTGAGGGCAGAGTCTGTAATAACGGAGACGCTAATGCTGATTATAATTACATGTGTATTTTTTGACAGATGAAAAAGGCCTCATTGGTGTGTTACCGCTGTGCTATGTGTCTGTTTGTATTAATCTCTCTTGCTATAACCTCTCCTGTTAAGACAGAAGTAATAAAGCCAAGCAGGCTCCTCATCTTTGAACGGGAGCTCTGTAATGTCCCCGACTTCATAGAGTCGTAACTGAGAAATAACAAGCAGTGTGCATTAACACACCATTGCCTTCCGCAACCCCATCCTGCAGTATCGTAGCCGTGTAACTTTGCCGTAAACAGCTCCTACCCAGATGCCACTCCAACACAGGGACCTTATCGGGTCCCCCTATGTGTCCTCCGCTATAAACACAAGCTGCTGTCTGCTGGAGCCCTGCCCTCCGCACTAGCAGGGGAACCCAATAAGAGATTTCCAGCAGAACCGCAGCCATAGATTTGCTTTAAATTGGATCCAGTGCACAGATGGAGGCACCGGTGCTTTTGACCCTCCTCCGGCGTGCTGTGGATGTTGTCCTCGTCTTCCCTTTTTAGTTGCATCGAATGACAGAGTTTCAGTGGAGGTGCAGGCGGCGATGACCCTGCTAATTAAGCTAAGAGCTAAACCACTCTGATTCGAGTTTTCTTGTGTCCTGAAAGTTAAAAACAATGGATTTCAGTTAAATGGTACTTCAATAGAGAATTTTACAGCAGTGTTGGGAGGTAATTAACTTTAAGTAGTGACACTACTAACTTGTCTACATTTTTCAGCAGTGTGATAGCAGTTCAGTTATTTTCTTAATAGTGTAGCTTTTCCAGAAACAAGGTACTTAATACTGCGATTACCGCAGTAGCACTGTACACTGCGGTTTTTAATGTCTGTTTAATGTTTAATGTTTTTATTTTGAGTTTTACATAAATGCATGTATAGTTTGAATAGTTGTACATAAACACATTATTTTAAAGGCACATATTATGCCCCTTTTTACAAGGTAATATAAGTCGCAGATGTCCCCAGAATGTGTCTGTGAAGCTTCAGCTCAAAATACCCCACAGATCATTTATTATATCATTTTGAAAATGCCTATTTTGAGTGGAAGCAAAAACACGCTGTTTTCGTGCCTGTATCTTTAAATGCAAATGAGCTACTGCTCCCCGCCCCCTTTTCTGTGCCTTTACAGCTTGTACCTCAAATCCTCTGCCAAAAAACATCTGTTTAGTTTTGATTATCATATATATCGTGCTGAAATCATGTGTTTTAAAGCCATATCAGTTTAAACTTCTGACATAGTGTTTTCTGAGTGCACAAATCTGAAGCAAACGCACAGAAAGCGGCTGTCACACAGCATGTGAGTACTAAACTAAGTTCTCTTTCATGTCTTATTGTGCTATTGCTAAGCAATATGAAATCACAGTGCTCAAAAAATCATAACGGCATGTAAAAGTAGATTTTGCATAATAGGTGCCCTTTAAGTTTTACATAAATTAGGGATGTCCCGATCAGATTTCTGTGCTCCCGATCCGATCTGAGTCATTGAATATAGATTATCTGCCAGTACCGAGTCCCGATCCTATACTTGTATATTCCTATAGGAATATATGTTTGGTACATTAAAGTTATTAAAATCAATCTAATGTTTAAATAGTTGTGCAGAGAGTAAAATTAATATATGTATGATGTAGTATATATTACAAGACACACTTTCTGTATGTATACTGTGTATATACACACAATGCATACAGGCATTGGCAGATGTAAACATGTTACAATGGTAGACATTGTAAATAGACTTTGTGGTCACAATTATGAATATGGGACTACTGATATAAACTTTTTGTATTTTATATGTACAATAAGCAGAATAATTGCAACATAAAGTGGAAGTAAGAAGGCATGAAGCTCACTGTGTCGGAATGCCATTCTGTGAGTGATCATTACAAAAGTGTGCATCAAATACATGGAAGCTCAAACAATTGTGACGCGCTAGAACAGACCTCATTGTTTTTCGGGGATCATACATGCACATTTGATCATCTACTTTTCCTTTTAATGTCGGTTGGCACACCCACTTAGGAAAGCCAATACCAATACATTTGCTTGACTGTAATTTACGTAATTCAAATTATGATTGTATCTTCCCCAACGCTACTATAACTTGATATATATTGCAATTTATATAATTTTGTATATAATGCAATATACTGTATATCTATATTGCAATCAGGAAGTATCAAGTTCTGTAGCCTGTCAATTAAATCTGAAAGTATGTCATGTTTTAGCAAGCATATTTTGGAAAATAGGAGTATATACCCTGCTGAAAAATCTGGTTTAAAATGATAGATGTTTTTAGATCTATCATTTTTAGTTTTCTTGCTGGTTAGCTGATCCAAGCTGATCATTGATGTTAGACCATGTTCCAAATAACAACCCTATTGACCATCTGGTATCTGTTTTTGCGGATGCAAGATGATCTACTGTAGCTAATGACTTAGGTGGACTAGCTAATGCTATTAGCTTAAGATGGATTTTCCAGTCGTTTCATGTTGTTTTTCTGTTTCAGTTATGCATCTAAAACGTAAGCATGATATTAAGTCTTTTAGTGGCTCGTGACTGAAGGGCTACCCACAGTAAAGACACTTTCATGTGATGCTTTTCCTGAAAGTCTCTGTTTTGCTCACATCTCTGTCACATAGTCAGTCTCACCTTCAACACCCCCCACCTTAATTCCCCCCAGTTCCCTCGCCCCAGTCCCATCTTTCAGGGACGCTTTGATCCTGCCTTCTCAACGCCTCCCCGCTCCGGTGGAAACGGTTTGATGTAGGGAAAGGCCGCCTGCGCAGAGGGATGAGTGTGCAGCAACTCTTCCTCTGTGAAATACATCTTTTATTTAGCACAGCCCTGAGACAGCACTTCTGCCTCGCCACATCGCAGTGATAAATGTTCTACACAGGTTTTTGCTGCCGCCCACTCCTGAGCGCTGTTAGCACACATGCTAATGCGTTCCTGTGTCACGGTTGTCATGGTAATGTCGAAGGTGAAAACAAAATGGTTGATATTGCCAGGCATAAGGGAGTTTATATTCAGTCTGATACCTAGTACTATTGCTGATATCGATGTCAATTCTGATATTTCTTAATAAATCAAATTATTTTGTAATTTTTGAAGATAAAATGGGTAATTATAGTCATTTTAGATTATATTTGAACATTTAATAGGCTCTTAAATCATCACACATTTGTTTCTGTTTATCATAACAACAACAGTTATGGAACATGATCCATCTTTAAACAACTTTTAATTTAAATGAATGAATAACAAGTGACACACAACGTTTCAGCATTTCTGCTCAGGTTCAGTTGAGCAGGAGGAGAAATAGTTCCTATCTTATTGTATATGACTATTTGCTAACAAGTTTGTACTATGCATTCATTTTTATGCTAAATAAATAATAAATAACGTTTTATTGATTTGTACTTTTTTATTTTACATTTTAATAAAGTACTGTGTGGGACACATTTATAGCTCTTGCATTTAAAAGGTGCATTCAGTAATTTTCAAAAATACATTCACATCCTTATGTAAAACATTTTTTTTGTTTTGTTTTTGTTTTTGAAAGAAGTATATTATGCCCACAAAGGCTGCATTTATTTGATCAAAAATACAGTAAAAACAGTCATATTTTACCTTATATATTATCTATATTGAAAACAGTTGATTGATTTAATGTGTCCTTGCTGAAGAATAGTAAAAATCTTACTGACCCCAACATTTTGAAGTAGTGTGTTTAAAATCATGTATACTCGCATGATATGAACACTTCAGTAATATCAGCAGCCTAATAAAAGTGGTTTCATTTCACATAGAGCAGACACCCACATGGGGGCAGCCATGTTGAGATCACATGACCCGCCGATCACTACTTGCTTTATTACATTAACCTGCAGATTAAATAATATCTTACTATTACATTTCTACAACTGCCTCTGTAAATAAAAAACATTCTGTAGATGTGTGTATAAATCCAAGACAATCACAAAAAAGTACGTCCTGCACCTTTAAGAAAATATATATGTGTCACCGATTGTGACAGGTTTAAAAAAATGGATGTAGTTTGAATTATATTGTCTGTTGTTGTTCAGATATCCGGGGCATAGAGAACTTACTGGACCAGACGTCTCAGCAGGGGATGGATGTGTCTCTCCAGAAGGTGGAATCCAATATTAACATGATGATCACTGGAATGTTCCGCACCATGAGGGTGGAAGAGCTGCATCGCTACAGGGACACACTGAGGCGTGCTGTGCTGTTCATGAGCCCCGCCACAGCAAAGGCCTTCATTACCGAGGTATATTCACACACACGAGGACATAGGAATACATATCGCACATGGCTGCTCTTACACTAATAGATTTCTTTGCACTGCACAGATGCAAGTAGTGGCCCTCAAATCCAGCCAGCGGGCATTTAACGCGAGGCCTTCAATCTGTTAGTCCAAGTGCCATTTAACTAGTTCACATTATGTTGATCTGTGAGGCTCACAGCTCCAGGCAGGATATGATGTCATGGTAAATTGAATATTTCAGAGCTTTTATGGCAGATTAAATACAGTATGTGTCAATACATTCACTCTGACACATTCACTTTTTTTACTATAATGCAAAGCTTTAACATTTTCCATTTTGGCCTGAGTCCCTTTCTTCCTATGGGTCATAGTAATTCATTCTGATTGAAAAATGTCCCTTGTTTTAATTGGCAATATTTGTAAGGAAGCCATTAAATGGCTTTGCTCTCTCTCTGATAACTCTCTCTGGGAATTAAACCATGAAGTATTGCTTAATCTAATAGTATTGCTATTCTCATTCGCCTTTAATTAAAAATATCCTGTGAAAAGCAATCAAAATCCAATTTTGGTTGAACGTGGAATAGGACAGGAACCATCAGTAGTGGTTGAGACTGCAGGCAGCTGTAATGACTCTTGGGTCGGAATAATAAGTTGATCAGGGGGAGCTCAGTGTCTTAAAGATACGCACTTCAGCTGGGGAATCATCGCAGAACATTTAAAGCAGCTTATTGTTTTTGTTATTGGATTTGAATGGGAAAACGTTATTCTCGCAGTGCGCTTGGCTACGTTTTTGGGACAAATTATTTTGCGGGAATATATTGGAAACCATGTGTTGCGTAGGCTTGTAGTTTGAAAGGAGGCCACTCAGACATCACATCAATTTCCATCATCTAAAATCTGAATTGATAATTGGTAAGTGATCTGTTTTTTGCTTGCTTAAATTAGTGTCGGAGTCATGACACCCACAGAGGGTTTTACAGAGCTTATTTATAGAGAGCTATACATGTTTTTAAACAAGTCTCTTGTGCTCACCAATGCTACATTTATTTGATACGAATTACAGTAAAGAGTATTAAAATTTTAAATGATTTATTGTTATTTTTATATTTTTTTAAATGTAATTTATTCCTGCGATGGCAAAGCTGAATTTTTAGCAGCCATTACTGCAATCTTCAGTGTCACGTGTCACATGTCTGATATGCTGATTTGATGCTCAAGAAACATTTATTATTATTATCAATGTATAACATGGTTGTGCTGCTTAACATTTTTTGCAAACCGTGATACATTTTATTTAAGACTGAATAACAGTATTAATTTCATAAAAAATTTACTAATCCCAAACCCTGAATGGTGGTATGTATAGACCTTATGTGTCAGAGAAACAAGTGAGCATTTTGTCTTTGAACTTCCATTTTTGCGGTAGCTCTGTAGCATCACTGTTGAAGAGTAATTATCTGGTGAAGTGGATTTACTAATTGTAGCATTAACAGACATTATCATGTGCATTGTAATGTTCGAAACAGATGTCATAACAAACCGGGAAGGTGTAAAAGCGAGTGGTTAATTCATAAATTTGTACAACCTTTCCTTCCCGCTGTGAAAATACAAACAGAAGACAAGCAGCTACTGGTCTATAAATAAATTAATAAATGTTAGGTTGGTAATTAATATTATGTTACTATTAACTGTTAACTATACAGTATATATTGTGTATGTGTGTATAAAAAAATAATAAAACATGTTAATAAAATATAATTATTTATGAACACTGCACTATACCAAAAAAAAAGGGAAGACATTTGTAGCCTCCTTCCTGGGCTTTGATTGCATGCAGTGTGTGTGTTTAGGTTTTCCAGCACCACAGCAGGGAAGACTATTAAACATCTGTTGTGAGCGTTCATTACCAGGTCTTGGAACTGAAGCTGCAGTGTTCTGGTTTGTTCAGGAACTGTCACATAAAAGCAGCATATCTGGCTTATCTAAGCCTTTTGTCTGCGCTATAAAGCTGATTTAAAGGCCAGTTCATTGTTCAGGAGACATTCTGTGCATAGTTAGAGACAAATTGCTCCTATTAGAAGTCATGTTTCAGCATGCAGCTGCTTCTCAGGTGTTTTATGGTCAATTGTGAACATATTTTACTAGGGCTGGTATTAAATAATGACAAAATAAAGAATCACATTAGTCGCGGGACTGTGCTTCACCAAATGTGGCTCGTTTGAAACAACCTTTAGAAGTTTCTCAAAACAAATCAGAAAAGGCTTTGCTTTTATTGTGTGAGTCTCCAATGTGCAATACTGGAGTTTGTTGAGTCACATTTATTGAAATAATTGATGCTCTCCTATTCTTATTGTTGAAGCCTAACAGAGTCTTTTACAAGCTCATGCAAACTTTAATGTGTGTGAATCTGTGCACCGGATTCTCTGCACGACCCATAGAGCCCCATTCAACAGTCAATGGGAGATACACGTGTCAAGATTAATGTTCACTGATGGCTCTAAACACATCATTCTGGGTCCTGCTCGGACACTTTATGAAAGCATCATGAGCTTTGTTTGCATTTGGGAAACTTTTGATTGTTTATTGGACATTGGATAATAATGTACTAGCAATAATGTATTTAATTTAGTTTTGTTTCTGCCTATACATTCAACCTTGTTGCATCTATTCAGCAAGTGGGCAGCGCTACTCTTATCCCGCTATCAAGCATAGCAAAGAATTTCTGGATCCTGTCCAGCATCGACAAAGAGAAAGCTCAAATGTATTCATTCATGTGCTACCTGTCAAAGGAAGTCTGGCATTGAAGTGATGAAGTCAGATTACGAATGGTCTTTTTTGGGTGAAGGGTCCCAGGCCAGGCATTTAACAGGAGGAGATCAGCCTCACAATGGAACATGTCAGTGAGGTGAGAGGTGAGGACATGGCTCCACCAGCCATCTGTCTGTGTGATGTGTGTATGGTGAACAGTCAGAGAAACATATCCATCACACTTGTGCTGACAAGCTGTCAAACTATGGAGAGAAACCATCCACTCCAGTAGACAATTAAGGTGTAGTGTGTTGAGGAAACATGATGGGTTTGTGTAGCTTTGTCTGGGTCATGATGTTTGACAACCAACTAGTTTAACTAGATTTTGACAACCAAGTAGTTTAACTAGATTTATATAGAGAGAGACTTTATAAATATTTTAAATCACCCATTTATTTATACTTTTATTTATTGTATAAATTAAACTAATAAAAAGGATGTAAAATTGAAATTGATTTTATATATATATATATATATATATATATATATATATA
>NW_015650363.1:797679-798122 GCF_001515625.1 Sinocyclocheilus rhinocerous
TAAATTTTGTGTTTGCAAAGTTTGCTGCTTCAGTATTTGTGGATAATTTTTCCACATGTTTCTATGGTATACTGAAAAACGATAAGCATATCATAAGTTTTAAAGGCTTTTATTGGCAAAAAAGTATAATGAGTCAATATTTACAGTGTTGACCCTTGTTCTTCATAACCTCTGCCATTCGCTTTGGCATGCTGGATAATAGCTAATCCTGACTGATGGCGATCCTTTCTTGCCTTATTAGTTCTCGGAGTTTATCACAATTTGTGGGCTTCTGCTTGTCCACTTGCCTTTTGAGGACTGACCACAGGTTTTCTATGGGATTGAGATCTGGGGAGTTGCCTCGCCATGGATCCAAAATTTCAATGTAATGATCTTCGAGTCACTTCTTTATCACTCTTGCTTTGTGACATGGTGCTCCATCATGCTGGAAAATGCACGGATCA
>NW_015650363.1:798185-803735 GCF_001515625.1 Sinocyclocheilus rhinocerous
CAGGCCGTTGTCCAAAAGTCTTGGCCTCACTGTGCGTGCAGATGCTCTCACACCAACCTTTGGTTCTTTCAGGTGCATTATACTTTGTAGCAATTTCCTTGCATTTGAGGCCATTTTGATGCAAATCGATGATGGCTGCATGTGTTTCTTTGGAGGTAACCATTGCTAACAATATTAATTAGCATATTTACGACATAATTTAATTCAGACAAGTTTGCATTCAGACAAGTTTTGGCATTTCAGATCTGTTCTTCTCTATGAACTGTCACATACTGTAATACAACTGAATGCCCAATATATCTGTTCCCATTTACATATTTTCTGTTCCTGTTGTCATACATAAAACAAGTATAAAAAGTGACTAAATACAACCCATTAATACTACATGTTAACCAGTAGTCACTCTCACTACACTCCTTAAATCCTGATTTATAATGCGCGACATCGTCTGATGAAATCAACATACATCTACACTAAAGAGTGACTATATGTGGTAGTTTTGGCTATATTACTTTTTTGTCTCATGCAGCGCACTGCCTGTGTCTGAGTAACAAACTATGTGCATATTTACAGACGATCTATGTTCATATTTATAAGCCCAAACAGTCAGTAAGCGGCAGGTGCTTGGAAACGCTGTTTGTACTCATTTATTGACAAGCCGGCTATTGTACGGCCAACTGAATGTGCTGCTTTTGGATACTTTGGTGGGCCGCCACAAATAAATAAATGTATGGGAAACACTAGACAGACAGACAGACAGACAGACTTTGTCAGATAATTTTCAGTTTGCATCTTAGAAATGAATATTAAAGTCCTGTTATACCGTGAAGCTCTGACAAAAATCAGCACATTAGTTCCACAATCCTTCCTCTTGCTACCACAGCGAAATATTTATTAATTTATTTACATTCTAAGCTGTCAGGACAAGGCAGCTGCTGTTTCCCATCAGCCCGTGGACTATGCGTGATTCACAGGCCTCACTAACTCGCCAATGTCTGTGGTCACTCTGGCTCAAGGTTACGGTGGTGACTGATGGCCCTGACCTCACACACACAAACATGCACGGGCACACTCAAACACACATGCAGATGTGTTGAGACAAGCCTCTCTAACCACCACCCAAGGTCACGCTTACAGAAGCAGACAAACACAGCGGGTGAACTCCGTCGACTTACGCTGTGACCTTAAGAGCTCTGATTGGAAAAGAGGTAAACACTGCAAATGGGAAATTGGAGCATCTGTGTGATCCACACTGGAAAATAAAAAGTCACTAAATAAGGATAAAGAAATACATTACAGAAGCGTGGAAAGATAACACATGACTAAAAGGGTGATGTTCATATCTGCATTGAAGGTTAAACAGACAAGAGGCGATGATTGCTTCCTCTTCAACAGAGTCACTTATGATGAAGTTATGATAAATGGAATTTGCAAGGTAGTTATGTCATTAAAATTCTTTTAGATAGAGTCGCCAGGCTTCTTTTTTTCCATTTACATGAGAATTTATATTTGAGGTGTTCATTCAAGGTGACAATTTGGATGTGAACACTCCACAGAGCTCTTATGCTGATTGACAGATGAGAAACTTTTCTGCTGCTCAGACAAATCCTTTCCACAGGAGCAGGAAATGGAGAGGCCTTTTCAAATACATTATTCAAAATGGAGGACAGGAGATGATGACTGCTCAGATTCATTGTATGCTTTATAGCCGGCCTGACATCATTGGTGCCTGTGCCGTGGTGACAGACAAGGAGAGTCTTACCAGGTACAAAGAGTCTGTGTGATGAATTGTAATGAGCAGCGCTGCCCTTTTGCCAAAGAAATTAACGAAGATTTAATGCGTGAGACAGCATGGTTTTCTAAATCCATAAATTCATATGTGACAATATAATTATGAATGTCCCCATAGGAAAGGAAAATCTCTTTAGTATATTGGTTGTTTTACTTGGACAGCAATGAGTTTGAATGGAGAACAGAATAGAAGCTTCTTGAATTTTCCTCTCTCTCTCTCTCTAGGATTGCCTGACTGCATGTCAATCGAGAATGACTTAAATTCCAGTTCAATTCCTGAACTGAAATTTTATTGGAATTTGAATAGCAAGCAGCATGAGGATATTACAATTTAAATTTGAATTTAAATTCACATTCACATTTAAATTCTGGTAATATTGAAAAAATAACTGGTAATATTAGATTGACAGGATTTCGAGTCCGAAAGTTTGTGGCAACTCTCCAAAACAATGTTCTATGAGAAGTTGAAGAGCAATCCTTTACCTCAATTTAAAACATTTGTACATGACACATTATACCACCTGTTTCAGATGGGTTTGCTGACTAAAGCAATAGTAAATATTATGCATGTTGAACATCCTATTACACCGGTTTTGTATACGCTTCCTAAAATTCATAAAGCTTACAAAGATACTCCTCCCTATAAGCCTACAGTTGCGGCAATTGGTTCATTTACTGAAAATATTTCTGCTTTTGTCAACTCGTTTCTTCAACCTTTGGTTTCGTATTGCCCTCTTATATCAGAGATACTATAGATTTGATTGAACTTATTAATTCTGTCATTACCTAATTCTCCTGTTCTTTTAGCGACAATGGATGTTGAATCTCTTTATACGAAATTTCCATTTCAGGATGGATTAGAAGCCATGGAATTTTTTTTATCTTGATCAACGTTCTGATAAGGTTCCTAATACTGCATGCTTATTAGAATTGACCAAATTAGTGTTGTCCTATAATTATTTTTTTATTTGGGTTTGATTTTTATTTACAGATTTCTTGTTCAAAAATGGCCCCCAGTTTTGCATCTCTGATTTGTAGTGTGTTTGAACAAAAATGTGTGTATAATTCAGGTTGTAAACCTTTCTTTAAACATATTTTGTTATGGAAACAGTACATTGATTTTTTTTTTGGTATGGGACGGTACTTTTTAGCAACTACCTTTTCCAAAAGCCAGAGTGGGGTTTAACTTATTTTATGTACTGTACTGTACTTTATGTTGTAAAATAAAATATAAAAAAATATTTTGAGCTTGTGTTATCTATAGACCGCATTTCAGGAATTTAACCCAAAACCCATTCAAAAAAAAAAAACCTGACTGACTTTGGGACTGACTTGTTTCTAGTGTAGGATTTTCTGCATTCATTTCTGCAGCGCTCTATTGCAATTCAGTACATTCCTCTTCCTGTCATTTTCAATTCAAATGCCACATCTCCAATCAATTTTAATATGAGCATTTCTATCCTCTTACAGACTTTATATTCAAATATCAACAATTGGCTTGTTTCTTTTTAATAGTAACTGTAGTAGAAACGTCTATGACAAAGTTGATTTCACAACTTTGTCAGGATGCTCAGAAAGAGCAATGTTTCATAGCATAATGTTTGCACATTATGGAGAAATCAGCCTACAAACATAAGACTCTGCTTATTAAGCTGGGAGAGGAAAGAGATGACACACTTTAGCTTATTTGAAACATAATTGAGAACTTTGAATCTTCTGAGTCATGAAAGCGCAGTCAGTGTGTGCTAAAATTTTAATCATCATCATCATCATCATCATCATGTGATAAATGTCTTTAATAGTCCCTGTTTATTTAACTTAATATTTTGTTGTTGTTGCAGAAAAAATACTTCCTTTACATAATGCTGAAACCATCCAGTATGGTTGCAGTAAATCATATAGTGCTGTGTGAGCAAAGGCTTGTGTTCATAGCACGAGAACCGTTAGCCTCATCCTCGCGTGATCACCGGGCCACAGCAGTGGCTGATCAGGATGTTATGAGCAGAGATAATTCTTAGAGATGTGGTGGAGGCACTGATTGACGTGTCAGCTTTTTTATCGGGCTGGATGGCCACGGCTGTCAGCTGGTGAGCGTTTCAGCCTGCATGATGGATTATTTACAACTCTTGTGCCACCGCCGCTCGCCACATCCTCCGAGTCTTTCCCCTACATTACACGGCCAATTATGCCACGCTGGCCATTTTCTCATCTCAATCAAATTATCTCTACATTGTGCTTAATTTCAGTCGCAAAGAGCTCATTCCTTTTTACATGGGTCTGTGGAAACAATATATCACCCTGGGAGTCCTGTTGAATGGGCAAACAGGCTGCCATAAAGCAGTCTTTGGAAAATAGATAACACAGCTAGTGCTGGCTTTTTCGATTAAAGTGGAATGAAGGATGAAGAAGGAAATTACTCACGCTAGTATTTCTCCTTAATTCATGCACTTTACTTAAATGGGAAGCTCGCTACTAAGACATCTGCGAATGTGAGAGGAGAAGTGTATTGTAAATTCATAAATTTTCCCTTGACGTAGATGGAACCGCCGCAGACCTTTTTTCAACAGAATGACGAAACATGTATTTACATTTATTTATGTACATATTTATTTTTGCATGGGCAACAGCATCCAAAATGTCATTGATTGTTATTAATTCCGAGGGATGTTATGATTAATGAAATTCTAATGATTATTATCACCATCAGCAACTTTTCAATTCAGAGACTGAAAGCCTGTGCTCCTTCAAACCGAAAAATGTCATGCCTCTTTTGGAATTTGCATTGGATTAACATGTAGTTTTGTGCCGTTTGCCTCGGGACAGTCTTATTTCAATGCCATGTATTTTCATTTATTTCTCTGCTATTAATGCTGCAAGCTTCCCAAAGAGGAGCTTGATGAATAGTGACACAAACATGGTATGTGCTGATAAGCTTACAGTGGCTGGATTACTCCCATAATCCTCTTCCGGACCGTGGTCCCATTACCCGCTGCACAAAGACCCATGCAGGGGTCACACATCAGGATACGATTGCATTGTCACCACCCATCATACTTTGCTTCTGCCACCATCGGCCAGGTGCAAACAGCACTCTGTTGGAGTGTAAGATAATATCTGGGGACCTTCCTCTTGTGGCAGATTGCTAGATGTTGGATTAATGTGGTTTTGTCGGGAGGAGAGTGACGACACACTGGCACCAAGTGCTCTGGCGTGAGCCCACGGGGACCGGACTGAACTATTGCACTTAAAAAGTGAGCTCTTGATTATTCGAAGTGCTGTTTTTTGAGTGGTGCAAGTATACTTGGTTGTTGCACAGGGAATAATTAAACGGAACCAACATCTGATGATTTTATGGGGATGAACACATGTTGGCATCTTGGGATGTGGGATAACTGAGAGTTAAAGGGGTCATATGATGTTGCTAAAAAGAACATTATTTTGTGTATTTGGTGTAATGAAATGTGTTTATGCGGTTTAAGGTTCAAAAAACACATTATTTTCCACATACTGTACATTATTGTTTCTCCTCTATGCCCCGCCTTTCTGAAACGCGTCGATTTTTACAAAGCTCATCGGTCTGAAAAGCGAGGTGTGCTGTGAATGACCAGCTATCCAGTAGGTCATGATTGGCCGAACACCTCAAGCGTGTGACGGAAATGTTACGCCCCTCACCATACTGTGATGCCCTGTCAGGCCGGAGCGATGATTCAAAAACATGAAAACCCATTATAAATGAGGCATTCGTTGCATCCAGTGGGG
>NW_015650363.1:804261-826822 GCF_001515625.1 Sinocyclocheilus rhinocerous
TGTTAGAACGAGCCGTTTTAGGTAGGCGTGGCTGACTCTTAACTTTTATAAAGAATATCTCTTTGGATTTGAGACTTTAGTCTTTGCAACTTTACAGATCTTCTTTATGCACCAAGAGCTTGTAACACTCCAAAGAGAAAGGAAAAATTGAAATTGCATCATATGACCCCTTTAACTGCTTTTGAGCCCATAATGACAAACTGAACCCAGAGTGGATGGGGTTTTGAACGTTTCCACAAATTGCAGGGTTGCAGAATGTTTTCTCTCTCTCTCTCTCTCTCTCTCTCTCTCTCTCTCTCTCGCTCTCTCTCATAAATGCCCATTCTTTCACTTTAAAAAAAAAAAAAAAAAAGTTCCAAAAGGGGAGTTTTGCTGCAATTCCATACAGTAGAGTAACTATTTTGGGTTCCCTGAAGAGCCTTTCATTGAACAGTTCTTAAAAGAACAATTTATATTTAGTAGGGCTGTGCATCTTTGGGTAGACAGCGATTCGATTCGATTCATGGTTCATAGGTTTTCGATTCGATTCAAGAACGATTTTTGCAAATTTAGAATCATTCAATTTGATTCACAATTAAATTCGATTCGATTAATGATTCGATTCTGCATTCTTTAAGTGCATTCACAGGATTATTTAAATGCTTCCCCTAAATTATTTAAATGCTTAGTCAGGGGGCAAGTTACACAGAAGCCTTTATGGTTACAGAACCATAGGTTAGAGAAAAAAAAAAACTTTTGTCCATTGTTAGATGCCGGTTTAATGATGCTATGGCATGACATGGCATATGTAAAAATGTACGTAAGCCAAGATTTTAAAAAAGAGCTTTAAAAGTATTATGTAATAGGCTAACACCAGGGGCGTAGCTGCCTGATGTCTGTTTACTATAGCAACAAACGCTAGTTTCATGCATCTGATTATCAGATAAACCTTGCGCTCTTATTTCAAGGTTGTCAGCGCGAGCGCAATCCTGTGACAGTCATCAAGGAGAGATGTGAGGGCACGGACACTGTTCAAGGTCTCCATTAATTTGTGCTTGTAGTAATTTAATGTGTATATATTTTGAAAGCATTGAATCGCTATAGAAATTGTTTCAAGATCGATGCATATGCATCGTCAGGGTTTGTAATCGATGCGTCAATAAAACGAGTGAATCGTTACACCCCTACTACTTAGTGTGAAGAAAATTTTTATAATCTGAGGAACCCTTTTCCACTATAGATGTTAAAGGATCTTCGTGGAACTGTAGATGCCAAAAAATAACCTTTATTTTTAAAACTGTTGAGAACAAACATCCGTCATAGCAACATTTAGGCTCATAAAACTTTGAAGTAATAGCACAATACTGACAAGTACATAGATAGAGGTGAGTTGAGACAATGTTCAGATGTTTCACTAAACATCCCCTGTGAGTTATCTTCTCACAAATAGTGAAATTACAACCATAGCACCACTATTTGGGCTCTGCTGCACAAATTTTGTGTAGAGGAAGAGAAAAGGTTACTTGTAAATCAGCTTTTTTTGTTTACAACAGCATATTAGTGCCATGTTAAAATAAAAATAATTTAATATATACATTTTTATACACATGAATGAGAATAATAGTTCCATTATAGACCATTTACGAGAAAAAAAATAAAGTTTTAAGAATAAAGCCATTACAAAAATAAAATAGTAATATTTTGAGAATGAAGCAAAAGTTCAAAGAAAAAAGTAGCATTATGAGATTAAAGGAATAAAGTAAGGAAAGTAACGTTCAATAAGACGTTATTCTAAATTATTCTAAAATGCTTATCACAAAAAAACATTTTAGAAGTATGTCTAGTTGTTTTAGGTTACTTTTGTGTATTATGTATATTTTTTATTATTTTTAACTTTTATGTATTTAATTTAGGTTACTTTAATGTATTATGTATATTATATTATGTTTTTTTATTATTATTTTACTTTTGTGTATTTCATTTTTTAGGTTACTTTTAGTCTCATAACTCCTTTAGTCTCATTGCGAGTTTAGTCCCATAATGCTATGTTGAAATGTTGTAATTTTGACTATTCTCGAAATATATCAGCTTTCTGAAAATATATCAACAATCTCAGAATTATATATTTTTTTATTCTCATCGTGTTATAAGATTATTCTCAAAACATGTATGTGACTTTATGATGTGTATGCATGTATGTACACGTGTGTCATTTTATGAAGCCTAATTTTTATGATGACACTAAAAAGCTGCCATACTTATTTGAGAACATACCCTGATTAAAAAAAAAATGTAATAAAAACTAACCAGCTCTGACCTTTTTATAAATTCCATGTGGGTGTTCACAGTAAAAATAAAATGAAAAATTCTTATTTATCTACTGCTGTCGTACTTGTTCCACGCTTTGCTCAGTGTGGATCAAACATGGTAATGGAAAAAAATTACTTCCATGTTGCCTGTTACAGCTTCTTGCCTCTGCTGTCAACACATGAGCCTGCGAGGCAATTATTTGACTACATTATAATTATTTCATGTTAGGAGCTGCAAAGATGACTGCTCGGGGAAAGAAACATGGGAAATCCTCTCACTTAAACTAAGTAAGACTCCGCAAAGACAGGCTTGCTGGTTCAGCTGATTTGTCAAGAGTGTAGAAGCTTGATTATACTGTATTATTCTATTAAAACACAGGTGACCGATAGCTCTGATAGGTTGCTCTTTGTCATGACACTCTGAAGCTTGTCATGTGTTTGCTCTGGCTCGCCCTTGAGGCCAGAGCGCCATTTTATAGCCATAGTAAATCAGCAGCGTATTTACAATGAAATCAGGATGGAATTATACAAGCAGTTCAGGGTAATTACGCTTAAAGGGGGATGCGAGAAGAATATAGACATTGCCCTCACAAACGAAAGGCTTCTAACCTGTTTCCTTATAGGAACATACTTTGCTCTTTATAAACTGTACGACATAACACAAACCTGTGTAGGTTCAGACTTTAGCAATAGGTGTTTTGCCATTAATTTTTAAATTGATTTTTTAATATATATTTTGAAAGAGGGCAGTGTCCAAACCTGAACACATTACACAACAAAATGGTGGGAAAAAAAGAAAAACATGTTAAATCTGATTTATTCACTCAGACCAAGAGACATGATCAAAAATCAGATTTTAATTAGATTTCAAAGCATATATTTCTCCTGCAATGCAATGTATTTGCCAAAAAATGGAGCCAGATGAAATGTGCAGTAAGTTTGCTATAATGATGCCTAAATAGCTATTTGGCTATTGGGTGAACTTTATTCAGAAAAAGAAGAGCAAGTTATTACATTTTGATTGAAGATTATGAAAACATTTTTTGACATTTTTTGACAAAGACATTTTTGTCTTTGGAATAACATGCACCAATGAATCGTTCACATTAAGCCCTTAATGTGCATTAAGAAAGTATTAATAAAGTATTATAAAGTTTTTTGTTTTGTTTACTGTGGAGACGTGCTGAAATCGCGTTTGGTCTCATACTTTATCGCGTACCTTGTCAGTGTCGTGCGCTTTGCTTGGCAAGTAAAGTAAAGTAAAGAAAGTAAACGTGGTCCATTTTGAAGTCGTGTTGACTTTATGAAGACAATGAGATTCCACGGAGTGGGTTTTGAAACCTCTTGTCATGACTAGCCGTTGCTGTATCTTTGCTTGTTTTGTATTTCTTTTTTTATTTGTTCCCCCCTTAATTATGTGATTATGATTTCACAGCATACCCACATCCAATGTAGGCGGTCCCTGTGTTATCAGAGACACAAGTGGCATAATTATGAAGCGTGAACAAGTTTGAGTGTTTCTGTATATGTCTGTTTGTGTGTTGCCGTGTGCGTTCATCATCCAAACCTCCGCTACGGGAGACACAGTGCTGCACCCTCAGAGATGATGGCATGATAAGTGTGTGTCAGTGGCGGTGTGTGTTGTAAAAAGTCACACTACAGCAGTTAGATGGGCCACCCTCCTGACAGACTCCACACAGCGGATGAATTATACATGACTAAAGCCACAGCTCACAGCGAGGCTGGCTGACATTAAAGCAAAATGGCAATTGTGACACACAACAGTTTTGATGTATTTAAAGCGCTCATGCTCGAGCAAGTGTGAGCTAAGTACATAACATGCTGGAATTCACTCTGAAGAATAATGTGCCATTTGAGGAATTAATCAGCACAGAAAACTACCGGATCTTTTTTGCTGTCACATATGGCGTTCGTGGTTAGTGGCACAGACTGTTTTGTCTATGAGATGTTGTATTGTTAACTTTGCCAAGAGCAAAAATTGCATTTTTTCACTGCTCATAGTAATCTCATTATCCATAATAACATGATAAATGATAAATGCACAGGAAGCACAGGGAATTTTTGTCTTTGGAATAACATGCTAACTGTTAAACAAAAGTCTTGTTTAGCAGTTATTAAGCTGTTAAAATGAGAGAGAGCTATAGTTGCAAAACTTTGGATTTTTTGTAGTTCATCACATTGAGTCTTTAAAAGATATCCTTAAGTTTAAAACAGGTAATTTGAATGAATTTCTGTCTTGTTGTCCAGTAAAACAAAAACAAAAAGTTAAATATTCTCTAAATTATTATACTTTTTGAATGTTTTTGAAATAAGTTTTTTGTACTCCAAGGCTGCATTTAAGTTAATCAATAATACAATAAAACTGTAGTATTGTAAAATATTAATACAATTGAATATAAAATTTGTTCTTTAACATATTTTGAAATAGATTTTTTTCCTGTGATGGCAAAGCTGAATTTTCAGTGTCACATGATCCCTCCGAAATCATTGTAATATTCTGATTTGATGCTCAAGACCCCTTTAAGCATTTTCAAGAACACAAGGATGCTTTACATAAGGTTGATAGATAGCATGAACACAAATATATAGTCACATGATCAAGCTAACAGAGCAGACAGAGATCATATAATATACCAGATAAGTAATGAAAGCAAGCAGGGAACTGAAAATTGAGACAGACAATCAATGAACAAAACATATTGTAAATAAGTGAAAGTATGCCTCAAAATAGAAACTAAAACTTCTTTGCAAAGTTTTGAGTTCTCATTTGGATCCGTTGGGTCATTTATGAGGTAAAAAGAGGTGGTGCAGAGACATCTTTGTGTGGCTGGTGGATGTCAATCAATAATCATCATTCTGTGAAAGCACCTGGTTGAAGGACATTGCTTTCACTGTATAATTTTAACCAATGCTTGTATTTGAAAGTGTATAGAACTTAAATGTGTCTTCTTGAAGAGATGTTTTTTTGTGTGTGTGTGTGAATTGTTAAAGGCAGACCGCAACCACTCAGGCTCATTAGAAAGCAAAGAAAAGGAATAATAGGAGGGAAATTAAAGAGATGTGTGATTGTGGTTAACAGTAGCTGCTTATTCTTCGCTGGGTTTCCACATTAATGCAGGTGGAGACCTACAGTACTGAGGTGACCACTCTCTCAATGGGGAACTCAGGAACCACAATCTGGATGTGAATTCATATGGCCTCCTAATTCTTGGTAGGTTTACAACTGACAGCACTTCCAAAGAGTGGATGTCGCAGAGTGATTACAGGCTTTGATCTCGCAGGCGTAAGACTTTGTCAACCCACTGTCATTCAGGGTTGTCATTGCAGCTCAACAGCTAGTCAGACCAGATTCCCAAATATTCATAATCAGACAGTCATTTTACAAGTTTGGGTTTGGTCATTTAAATGCAATGACCGTACATTCTTCTCTGTGGTTTTTAAAGGGATAGTTTATTCAGAAATGAATGTTTTGTCATCATTTTATCATGTCGTTCAAATCATATGACTGGCTTTCTTTTAGGAGACACATAAGGCAATTTTTGAAGAATATCCTGACCATGCTGTCCATATGATAAAAATGAATGGGGTGTCTGTAAAAGAGTCTGTCAAAAAAATCTTAAATGTATCATAGAAGTATTTCATACAACTTGTGTATATTCCAAGTGTTCTGAAGCCATACAACAGCTTTGTGTGAAGGTGCATCACAACATGTCTGTAAAATTCTGCAGACTGTTGTTTGTTGTGCAGATATAGATATACATAGAAGTCACTTTCAAACAAGCAGTTTTCTGTTGGTCAGTGTGGAAAATTCACATGACCAACTTGAACATGAGTGAAATCTGCATGAAAAACTTATTTGACCGTCACATGGAATTCCAGAATGCTTGGATTCCAAAAATGCAAGTTATTCAATTATAATATTCCCATTTAAAGTTGTAGAAGCTGTATGGACACAAAATATAATTTCATGCTTTTGACACCAAATGGCGTTGGTTATTGTCATTTGACAAAAACTGACACAATAGCGCAATATATAGTGTGACTAAAGACTTAACTTTGCAGCTTTGGACTTGTTCCTCACATTAAGCTATAAAATGGCTTCAGAATACTTTGGAATGTAGCGCTTGTGTTGGATGGACTACTTTTATGATGCTATTATGGTACTTTTATTCTATTTATATGGCCAGTTTGGATCTTGGCAGTCCCATTTCCCATTCACAGTACATTCTTTAAGTTTTTTTATTTTTGTGTTTAATAAAAGAAATAAAGTCATGCAGGTTTGTAACGACACGAGAGAGTCAAAATGGTGAACTGTGCCTTTAAGGAACATCAGAGATTGTTTGCTAATTTCCTGAGCATGATTCTGCCCAGGGAATGACTCTGTTTAACTTGGACAGATCTTTGGCTTGAGGATTTTCCTAGATTTCTGTGTGAGGATCTCAATCTCATCTGTGCAAATTTTCAGCTCACTGCCAGAATCAATACCTTCCTCCTTGGCAATGGGTGGCACATCTCTCACCATCAACTTTAATTGCATATTCAGCAGATTAAAAAAAACAAAAAACAGCATGGATGCAGCCACTCAAATACTTAGCCTTTTACCAAGTCTAATATAGAGGAATATTTGATCGGGTCAAGCACACTCTGTAACAACCTTGAACTTTTTCTTAGCATTAGGACAAGCCTTAGAGGTTCATATTGGTCTAGTAGAAGTTAAGCCAATGCTTTAATTAAGCTCAGCCATCTGCCTTGGAACCAAACTTTTGACTAAATTTGAGCAAACAACTGCTTTGAGCCATCTACACTTTTCATGAGCCACTCTAATGACTTCACAAAGCCTCAGACATCAAAATGATTAGACCATGTAATTAGTAACTGGCCACTTTATGTCTACTCCTGTTTCGGTGTCGAGAGGTTGCGATGTGCTTTTTTTTCTCGATCTTGCTAACATATCAAGCTGATCTTAGCATTTTCAAAGGAAACTTCAGCATCACTTACTGAGCTAATCATTACACAAGGCTTAATACAGTGCTGTAACACTTCCAGTTTAATTCAATTAGAAATTGGCTGTAGGCAGAGGTGACATTAAAAGTTTTTTAGAAACATTTCTAAACATTTTTAGATATTAATAAAAAAAAAAGTAAAATATTTACTGGTCAAACTAATTTTGAGGTAAGAAAACAGATCTGTCTGTCTGAAATTAAATGCGTGGCAATTAGGAATGGCTTAGTTTTTTTTATTTTTACAAGTAATTTTATTATTACAATTAATTATTTTGGGTTACCACCTACTGTATGCTTGCACTTGACACTAATTAACAGTTTAGTGATAAGCAGTTTAATTCTAAATTAATTTGT
Organism: Sinocyclocheilus rhinocerous; assembly: GCF_001515625.1. NCBI lineage: Eukaryota > Metazoa > Chordata > Actinopteri > Cypriniformes > Cyprinidae > Sinocyclocheilus > Sinocyclocheilus rhinocerous. The sequence continues at coordinate 811,928 of NW_015650363.1, forward strand.
TGCAGATAAATATGGTAATTTTATATTAAAAATAATATTATTAATAAAAGGCAAAGTGTTACAACACTCCCCAGTCTCTCCTATTTAACAATAAGACCCCCAGCATAAAGCCTGCTGAGCTCTGTTTAAGTACAGCCATCTTGTACCATTTGATGGAAAATGTGATGCCTCTTGTCTCTTTTGTAATTATAAAGTTTTATTAGGTGTTTGTGGAAGATTAAAACACTATTAGCGCTGCTTCAGCCATCAGATTCTCCAGCTGTTCCTTTTGTTTATGACCAGAATGTTTTATGACACCCACGTTTAGTCACCTACACAATTATGGTTAATGAAATGTGACGCTGGTACAGTGGGCAGGAGAAACATTGGTGAAGGGTACTATGTTTTTGTGTCATGTTGGTGCGGAGAGAGAGAGAGAGCCACAGATGGGACACAATGGGAAGAACAGTGTGTAGTTTAAGATACGTATGGAGACAAAAAATATACGATATACATATTTACAGGCTTTAACAGTATTCAGATATTTAAGTGCCTCTGTTATGGATGTCAAATTTCATAAACCTTTGACTTGTGCTCTATTAAACCTTTGATGATCAATCGTTAAGTTCAACAATAACTCTGTAGCTGTCAATTTTTTTTATAATAAATGAATCACGTGTTTGGAGGGGACAGTTCACCTTACTCCCTTCCAAACTATTCAGTTTCTAATCAGCTAAATGTTTCTTTCTTTCTCTCTAGGTGGTGGAAACAAATCTTGTGGCTTTCGACTGTCACTGGATCATCATAAATGAGGTGGGTTTTTCATAGCTCTTTTGTGAGAAATCTAGTTTATTCTTTCTGTAAGCACATTTGAATATATTTGCATCTTTATATATTTATTTGTCTAAGTGAGAGGCGGACAAGAGCTCATTTGGAGCCTGATGAAGGTGGCCAGATAAGGACAAATTACAGTTCAATTATTTAAATTAGATTTGGCAAGCATGGGAATAGCGCTCTAAAATAATTCAGCACTTTCCTTAGTTGAATAAAGCATTTTTAAAAATGATCCTGCAACAAGAAGACAATGAAGATATAGACCTTGAGCCCATCTGCCTGAATTTCAATAACTTAAAAGTCACTTTCTATGGTAACCTTTATTAATCTCTCTGGTTTTATTTAAATGGGTCATATAAATCAGTTTGGCCTTTTTGAATAATAGAGTTCAGTGCACTATGAAATCGTGCTGTGACAAATTCACTCCCCAGTCCAAAAAAATGTACTGAAACTTTACAACTTTTTGAAATCGGTTAGATTCGATGTTCAGAAACTTTTATTGAAACTAGGTTTACCCAGTCATGTTTAGGTTGTAAGGAGGAATTTGTACCGATTCTGTTATTCCTAAGACTAGAAGAGCTAACTTGGTATAACATTTGGGAAAGTCCATCAAACATTTGCTATTCCTGGCTGTGTGTAGCACCAGCTGCTCTGCACATATTTACAAAGTTAGGGGGAAAGTGAATTTTATGTATGCATGTATGTATTTGTTTGTTTATCATTTTAATTTTATTATAATGTCCTCATTGCCATTGTGAGCATTGCCAACTATATTATACCCGGCCAGAGGTGGCCACGGTTTGGAAATAATGGGGGCTTGGGGCAAAAATGTCACCAAAATTGCCTCAGTACAATTAAACTAAATCTATTATGGATGTTTCAACAACAACAACAACAAAAATGTGTAAAAAGTCTGATTTATGCAAGATCTTTCAGCTGGCCAAAAATGTGCAACTCACATTAACTGATCATACGAATTTGTTAGAATATTTTACATTTTCAGAATAACATAATCTTTTAATAATCTTTTAATGCTGTCAGCTTCCCAGAACTCACCAATTTAGGCAGGTTGAGCGTTTAGTGTATCTGAGGAAAGTTTTATGTCCTCGTATATTAAACACAAAGGCATATGACATGACCTTGACATGTCTCTGTATGGACACGCATTGCTCATGGTTGACCTTACTTGAGAGCACTCATAGGGGACAAAACAAGCAGCTGCCAAAACCTGAACCCTAAAATTGGGCCATAACCCTGTAGGCTCATATTTGTGTCATTCTAATTTAGTGCTCCTAATTAAGCATCAAGGACCTTTGCGTTTGTCATCCGGGGGTAGAATAAGCCACTTAGTTTCGGTATTTTCAGGTCTGTAAAAGCGTGATGTCCTCTCTGCTCTTGAAAGTTGTGCAGCACACTGTTAAGGCCTCACGTGCCCTCTCGTGATGCCTTCTAAATTATCCTCTGTCATGCTTACCACGTTAATTAACAACGGCACAAACATCATTTGACAGTGTTCAACTGTGCGTGAGGCGAGATTTTGATCTGTCCAATCAGAAACCTTAAAATTACCTTTCAGAGAACAGGTTGTATTGTAGACAACTTTGATTTTAATCTTATTGAAGGCTGAACAGCTTCGACATTCTAAGCAAGTTCCTCACTGGCGTGCCGCAGGTTCAGATTTAATGACGTACTTCATGAGATCCAGTCACCAGCAATCACAGCTTTGCAGGTGAGAATGAAACTCAAAAGTGAAGGCTGTCGGAGGAAACAGCTTGGCCGCTCTGAAGTCTACCTTCACTGGGGGACGTTCCCTGTCCATTCTCATCACATCATTCCCAGCTCACTCACTTTTCTCTGCCCGTCTGTGGAAAAGATGGCTTCGGGCTAAAATTAGCAATCATTCCTCCCAAGGCTGCACAAGGACACGCGAGCGCACACGGTCATGTCTTTCTGCCTTTTGGTGGCACTCTGAATACCCATTCATGGGAATAATTGTAATACTAATGATGATTTTTATGTAGTTAAGTTTCTTGTATTTAAATTGGGCCCATTTTTAGCTGACTGGAGAACTTAACCATGTGTGAAGATAGTTTAGTTTGTTGATAGTTTACTGGTGTCAGGACTTAAAATGTATAATGAAGGGCAATATTTGTTTAACTGGAACTAATCTTTAACCTTTTTTGTATTTATTATTATTATTATTATTATTATTATTTAACCTTGGTGAGATTTTTTAACCAGATAAAAACAGTGTTGTTTATTTCACTTTACTGCATTCATTTTATTCAAATGAATTTTTAATTTGAACACTGTTCTAAAATTATATTATTATTATTATTATTATTATTTAAATTGTACTGTATAATCTGTGTTAAATCTATTATTATTATTATTATTATTATTATTATTATTATTATTTTAATCACGTCGGTACATTCATATTTTTTATATCTGGGGCATTTTTCATAGTTTTATAATTTTGGTGCCATTTTTGCCCTGAACACTGCATTATTCTGTGACCCTGGTCAGTACTGTTAATTTTAAAATGTTTTGAGATATAATATTTAAGAAAGTTAATCAATTATGTATTTTATTGTTTTTATTACTCTTTTCTTATTAGTAAACATACCATTAAATTGTTAATGTAATGAAGTGTTTCTCTGGGTGGCTAACCTTTAATCTTTTGTAAAATGATCCATGCTGAATACATATTTTGTAGTTACAATTCTCCCATTATAGAAGCTGTGTAATTTGTCTACAATTATTATATTTGTTACAGTTATCTACAGTTACCTGTACTGTAAATCATAAGAAAAGAAAGGTTTATAGAGCTGGTAGTAATTTTTCTATTGATGTCACAAGATGACAAAGTACTGAAGTAATGGAACCTAAAAAGATAACATTGTTTCTCTTATTTAATCTCTACCCCTTTTTCTTTCTCTCAACCCAAATTTGAGACAAAGTTATAGTTGGTTATTTACTAAATTGAAACTCATGATTGTATATTTTTTTTCCTGGACCTAATTCTGCTCCTTCTTTCCCATTCAAGTGAGGAAAAAAGCTCTTCTCAGCAAGATCCTTTTTATCTTTCTAGCCTATTTTTCACTGCACATGGAAAATCCCTTTTCTTCTGACATTATTCTCTCTTTCTCTGCACTTTTTTCCTTTCATGTGCTGCAGGAGATTTCAGACATGGATGTGCAGGAGCTGGTGAGGAAGTCTATAGGTCGCCTGACCCTGGTGAGACAGACCTTCCCTCTCCCGCAGAACACCAGCCAGCGCTGCGTCAGGAACAACCACCGCATCAACCCGTCCCTCTGCGACCCCAAAGACCCAAAGGCACAGATGTTAGAGGTGTGATTCATTCCCCCATACTCATAACTCATGCGTTCAAGTTAATCATAAACCATTTGCCTTCATTTCCTTTTTTGATTGTGTCTATTAACTGTCATCATTAGCCTTTGAACTAACTTCCTTAGAAAACTAGAAAATGTCAATGTGAAAATTAGCAATCTTGTTTTGCTTGGTTTTCAAGTTCTTTCACTGTGCCTGTGGGTGCCATTCCTGTTATCCAACTAAATGTATTTTCCCACATGTAAATTTACACAAATGACAACATAAATGAACAGATGTGATCAGGGTGCGAACTACGGGGGAGCTAGGGGGAGCTCGGCTCTCCTTAATAAGACATGGGCTCCCCTGAAAACGGGATTTGTGACATTTTGGGGGGTCTCAAAAAATATTGACAATGTGTTATTTTGACGTGCAATTTCAGTTTTGTGTAATGTGATCATCGTGGATTATTATGTGTAAAATTGCAAAAATATCATTCATTCATGCATGACGGCAATTTAAACCTAATTCACTTCAATAAAGATAACTATACATGCTATTCTTGTCATGAGCATCAAGGTGTGGGGGCGCTGCGGTGCAAATTCCACTCATGTTTAGTACATGTTAACCCAAAGATTCGTAGAAAAAATATAAACGCTGGACTCTGTGGTCGATTCTGTGTTAAGGTAAGGCATGTTATTCGCAATTATGTGTTGTGGCTGGGTTGTTATAGGTCTTTGTGACTCTCGATGTAGGCCTAATTGAACGGAGGAAATATGGTATTCTTCTGTAGCCTGACGATGAGTAACTTTAACCCTTTGACGCGTAAGATCACACCAGTGTGATTAGAACTTTCAGTGCATCACGTCATCAACTGCTGAATTTAAATCCGCTTTCGAGCTTTGGCTGGCGCAGCTATATAGTGCTTGCATAAAGCAAGTAGTGCATACACTTGTAGCTGTTATGTATCTTTGTAATTCATTGTAAGCCCCCTTTTGAGGCAAAATTTTTTTTAGGGTTTAATAAAAATATACAGCATGTAGAATGTAAATACTGATTTTTATTACTTTGTATATTGGTGTACAGAAATTAAAATGATTAAGTAGTGCATATAGTAAAATTTTTATAAAACATGCCTTGATTATTTTAACAAGATTTTGACCGTTTTTATACTTCTTTCTTTACACATTCTGAATATACTTTGCTACAGTGGCTGTTTGCTTGAAACATTGTTGTTGTTTTTTTTTCTATTGATGTTTCATAGAATATTAATCCACATAGCATGTGCAAACAAATGAGGCTAGATCTCAAATTTCAACCTTGTTTGCTTGTTTGTGTATCTTAGTGTCCACATACAGTACATTTTAGGCCACTGTATGGAATTTCATCAAAAGGTAGAAACATGTTGAGTTGTAATATAATTCAGCCGTTATTTTCAGTATGTGAAATATGAGGGGACAGGTGCTCTTCTCTATGTAGTGTTGAATGCATACTGTATAAGCAGGTCATGTTTGACATTAAGGATTCAGTTTTGCTCAATATTCAGGAGTCCAACCCAGAAGAGCCCAATTTTAACCTGCACTGAAGCATATCACATCTCAACGTATATCCTATCCTCCCTTTTTTAATACCCCTTTTCACCTCCCGTTCCCTTTAGACCACCGATCACCAGTGTTGGGAGTAACGCATTACAAAAGTAATAATATTACAGTAGTATATTACTTTTTGCTGTAACGCAGTAATATAACGCATTACTAATCAAATTTGGTTAATATTATTATTCGTTACAATCTCCGGACAGTAATATTGTAATGTAACTAATTACTTTCAAAAGACAGTAACTAGTAATATATAATGTATTACATTTTGGAAGTAACTTGCCCAACACTGCCGATCACTCATCTTCCCTGGAGAGACCCACTAACTCCTGCACTTCAAACAAACTTAATGGATTTCCCTGGTCAGCCGATCTTCTCCCCTCTGAACTTAACCCCGTCTTTGTCTGTTTACCCCCTTGGCACTGGCAGCTTTGTTACTTTGGTGGTCTCGACTCCTCCTGCAAATGCTATATCATGAAATAGCCTTCCCGAAAAAAAAACAGCCCACCCAAAAAATGCACTTTGTGTCCAAGACATGAAACATAAATCAATAAGAAAGCCCTTTATGTTTTTACTCTTGAAGATGAAAAAATACAGCGAATGGGGAAAAGCCACACGGCTCGCCACTGTTGCTTGGTAGTCTTGTGGATCCCTGTCAAGTCTGCTTCTTTGGGTCATTCTTTTTGTTTGACCATTCTCTCGGTAGACGAAGAGTTGTTTTGTGGGTGTCAGGAAGAGTAAATACAAGCAGCACTGGTGTTTCCACTCTGTGTTGGGATGCCAAACCACATTCACCTGAAAACTGGAGAATGAATTTGTCTTAACTCGACAAACGTTAGATAAGTGCGTCATTCCTGTCGACGCTCTCCTCTTATTTTCCAGTCTGCTTTGAAGCCGATGTATCGATGTTTACTGCTGACGATTTTTGTCAAGGCTATAGCCGTATGTGAATAGATTACCTGAACAAATTGCGTTCTTAACAATTATGGCAAACCAAAGTTGATAGCGAGAGGTGTTTCTCAGTTATTTGTCAACATGGTTGGGATTTCTCAGACACTTGATACAGTGTCAAGTATTCCAGTTGTCCTGTATAATGTGGAACCATATGTAAGGTTCCACATCTAAGAGTTGTGTGCTATTTAAATGGATGTAGTCTTTAATTCCTTCAAGCCTTTTTTTTTAACACTACCAATCAAAAGTTTCAGGTTGGTCGGATTTTTTAATCTTTTTGAAAGAAGTTTCTTATTCTCACCAAGGCGGCATTTATTTGATAAAAAAAATACAGTAAAAATGGTAATATTGTGAAATATATTTTTTAATTGAAACTGAAACTGTTTTGTACTTTAACATATATTAAAATGTAATTTATTCCTGAGATTTCAAAGCTGAATTTTCAGCAGCCATTACTCCAGTCCTCAGTGTCATGATCCTTCAGAAATCATTCTAATATGCTGATTTAGTGCTCAAGAAATATGTATTCTTATTATTAATATTGAAAACAGAACGTGGAAACAGTGATCCATTGATTCTTTGAATATACAGTAAAGTTCAAAAGAACAACATTTATTTGAAATATATATATATTTTTTAATTGCTTTACTGTCAGGTTTGTTCAGTGTAATGCATCATTGCAGAGTAAAATTAATAAATATTACATTATTGAATGTTAATATATTAAATATAAAAAACTGACCTCATACTTTTGAACAGAGTGAACATACATTTTGTTGAAAAATGCCAGTTTTACGATGTTTTACTTAAATTTCAGATGGAGATGAAGAAACTCTTTATGAAAAAACTTAAGTGTGTCTCATTTTCCCAGAATAGAAACAGAGCAGTATGCATTTATACTTCAAAACTCAATGCACAGATTCCAAATATTGATATCTTGACACAAAGCCATTTTTGGCCCCGTCTGTTTACATTTACTCGAGACAACATTGACTATTTACATTAAAACCATGCCAAGATGACCAAACAAAAAAATAAATGGTTTATTTATTTATTTATTAACATTTTATATGGACCTGTTTCAGGTTACAATTGAAGTCCCAAGTTAGACACAAACCCTAGATCATGCTATAAATGACAGGTATTAAGTGTGTTTTTTCTGATGCTTATTAAACTCCATTGTCTTTCAGGGCTCTTTCAATGTGTGCAGCCTGTTGTCATTTCCACTGTAGAGACCTTTCATCCCAGTTGTACCCACTCAGACATAAATCTTTTTCTTGTAAGAGAATATTAATCTGGTGTCTCTGGCTCTCTGTGCTCACGTCGTCTGTTCCTTTTCTTTTTGTGTCTTTGTTTCCCTGCTGCTTTTTGTCGTCTTGTCAGATCACCAACCGCTACATCTACGACGCGGTGCTGCTGCTGGCCAACACCTTCCACAGGAAGCTGGAGGACAGGAAATGGCACAGCATGGCGAGTCTTTCGTGCATCCGCAAGGGCTCCAAACCCTGGCAGGGTGGCAAGTCTATGCTGGATACCGTGAAGAAGGTACAGTACTGTACAGAGCTTTACGATAAACATGCATCAGGCTAGTTGACAGAACTTTCACTGTGAAGTATTGATTATTGATGTTGTAAAATCTACTGATTTAAACATATCACCAATGTAGAGCGCTGTCAGAGAGGCACGCTCATGTGAAGATAGAGCGCCGGACTATTGAACTATTTTTGCCGCTTTATAGGCCTTGAACGGTTAAATACACACACTTGTATGTGTCAAAATGCCCATCTTTGCAAGTATCCTCGTAAATACCTAATGAATCTACTGTTGGTGGCTGTTAAAAAGAATTTTACCAAAAAATGGTTGTCACAAGAGAGTCCTACCTGTCTGTCATTCATGTTAATCAAACAACAAAAGAGAGAAAACCTCTTACTGTTCTTGACTAAATTACTTTTGTATCTTTAATAAGAAGAAATATTTATTTAATTTACACAGTGAAGAATATCCAGTGTTTTTATACATTTGATTACTTTATTCAATGTATGTAGCATTTCTTATTTATTTGTTCTACTGTAGTTTTTTGTCCTATTGCTTGTAATTAGTTTCTTATTCTTATTTAATCGCTGATTATTTTACTTGTCTTCGGTGAGCTTGAGTTTTTGTTTGTTTTTTTAATTTAGGCTAGTATTAGTTTTTTTATGAAATTGACACTGGTGACAAGAATGATAAAATTTCTATGGTATCAAAAATGTTGATATCATAAAGACCTTATAGCAGAAATAACTAGATTGTGATATATATTGTTACAGTGAAATAAAAATACTCATATCTTCATCAAAATTAATTATTCAGACCATTTTGGCAAAGTGGATCAGTGAATTATTTCGATTTGAATCAAAATCATGATTTGTTTATGAATCAGACATCACTACTTCTTTCATGAACTCCAGTGAAATCTAGGGCACATGCCAAGATTTTATGTGTTTAACAACTTCAATTTTGGTCTGTTTGTTACACACAATTATCATATTGGCTGGACTTTTATTCAGTTTTTTTTGTGTCATTTTATAGCTTTACAGTGTCAGTCTCAATCACTTTAATTATATTGAAAAGAGTGGGCCAGAATATTCAACAAAATGCGGCTTTTTGTGTTCCACAGAAGAAAGAAAGTCATACAGGTTTGGAACAGTGTGAATAATGACAATGTTCATTTTTGGGTGAACTATCCCTCTAACATTTAATGGCATGGCATTCACACACATAAGTACATTGTTAAAACTAAAAAGGCCTGTGAAAGTGTTGGCAGGATAAAGGAAAACCTGACCAGGCCAACAGAAAAGGTCTTAACTGTGAGCCCTGCTGTGATTAAAGAGATGTGATTGAATGGGAGTTTGACCTTGGATGCATTTGCATTGGAAACCAAATGACTGTTTGGTTTTGAGGACCGTGATGAGTCTCTATCTGGGTGCCGGTTGGGGAGAGGGGGAATGTTGTGGTACAGTGAAACTCTCCTCCCTTCTGTCTGCCTGGTGTACAGCAGGGCCACAGAAATGGCACACTGCCTCAGGTGAGATGACAGTCTATGTTACAGGGCTAGTGACTGAGTGCTGGTTTAACACCGTGCTTGGTGGGCAACGGCTTTACCCCCCGAGGGATGTACTGTTCCTCCTGTATCCACATGTATCTGATCCTCCCTGCCATCCCACAGTAGAGATATCACCTCTCGGCCAGCTCTTACCTCCACACCGCTGCCTGTGTGACAGTCGTATTAAAGCAGATAGGGCAATTTATTCAGACACTGGGTGACCGCAAGAACACACTGGCTCGTACCACCTTGGAATCTGCCTAGATTTGAACAACCTCATTTCGAAGGGATGTTTGGGAGAACGGAGCGCAGGCGTGTAATGTATATACTGTATACTGAAATGGCACGGAGTGTTACACACATATTTTACTGTACATCAGCTGCATAATGACCTTGTATTCAATTCCCGGAGGACTGTTTGGACTGGAACATTGCTTTACAGCTTAATTAGGGGAAGTTTGTGTGTATCGGCTTTACAAAGCAGCAGTTGGTGAACTCATTTGGAAAGCGCTCATCAGCTTTTATAATTGGCTGTCTAATTCGTTCGGTCAGCACTGCTATTGGTAGAGTGAATTTACAACAATTATCTGTCTGTTCATGTGGGTTGTCGCTGGGCAGGACATGTTTTGGATGCAGTTTAGGACTGGGGATTTTTGTAGGCTGGAATGATGCTGTGGAGCTATTTTGGAGTTCAAATTAAGGGTGCTGATGAAAAAACGGAAGGACAAGAGCGAGGCCCTTTTGCTCATAGAGACAGGAGAAAAAAATGGTAGGGACAAGAGTGGCATGATCAGCAAATAGCAAAAAATCTGCAAAAAAGTTAGACTCAAACACTCATCTTCTGCATGAGCGCCACACTGTGATATGTTGGAGCATGTGCACAAACCACTGTGCCATGCTCTGATTAGAGACATTATTATTTGTAATTTTATTATTATATTTATTATTGTTATTTTTTGATGACACAAATTTTGCTTCCCAAGGGGTCAAGGTTATTAAAAACACATGTTCTTGCTTATACACTTCTAGTCAAAAGATTGGGGTCAGTACGATTTTTTTTAAAAATGTTATTGAAAGTCTCTTATGCTCACCAAGGCTTCATTTGTTTGAAAAAATAAAGAAATAAAAAAAGCACAGTAAAAATATAATATTGGTAATATTAATTAAATAGTAATATTTAATTTTGCAGTTTTCTGTTTTAATATATTTTTGTAATTTAATATAATTTAATATATTTTTGTAATGTAATTTTGTTAATGTAATTTATTTCTGTGATGGCAAAGCTGAAGCCATTATTCCAGTTTTCTCTCAGAAATAATTCTAATGTGCTTATATGCTGATTTGATCTCTCTTCTTATTATTAATGTTGAAAAGAGTTGTGCTGCTTAATTTTTTTGTTGTGAATCATGAAACGGTATTTTCAGGATACTTTGATAACTAGAAAGTTCAGAAAACATGATTTATTTGATGATTTATTAACAGAAATCTTTTGTAACATTTCAAATGTCTTTGCCACTTTTAATCAATTTAATTGATCTTTTCTGATTAAAAAAAATGTTCCTGACCACATTCTGAATGTTAGTGTATAATAGTAGTAGTAGTAGATATTTAAAAAGAATAGCACACAAAGCATAAACGCTTTCATAATAGCACATTAAAAGACCTCCCTGGTGGCACAAAAAACAATTTTATTCTGATCATTTTGTTTGGGTGGTCTGACTGGATTGACACAACAGGCGGGACTTTCTGATGATGACAGGAGTGTGTTAAAGCCTAAATTTGCAGTTCTCTGTGGTGTCACTAGTGGGGTGATAATTACACACATATATAATGTTTATATGCACATATATAATGTGCTTAATGAGACATTTTTATGCACATGGTTTTTATTAGATGATAAAGCCATGTCAAACACATGTCAAATGTAAGCATTTGATTTAAACATCACTTCGTTTTTTTGTTTTTTTGTTTTTACAGGGAGGTGTAAGTGGTCTGGCCAGCTTGCTGGAGTTTAATGATAATGGCACTAACCCCAACATCTACTTTGAGATCCTGGGCACCAACTACGGAGAGGACCGCGGCCGTGGAGTCAGCCGGGTAAGAGACATCCCACTCAAACCCACAATATTGATGTTTTTGACGCTTCCAAAAGCACAATTGTATTAATTCAAAGAGCTTTTGGACTTTAATTGATATTCACAGAAGCCTAATGAATTCCATCAGCCTCCCTCAGAGAGTGCAGTGCATCAGCACGCATTGTTTATCAGTTATTCTGTTGTTTGCTCGTCTGATCATCTCGGCTTTGGTGGAGTGAGGAGGTAGTTAAGCAGCAGTAATATAAGAGTCGTCCCCCAGTGATCCGCACCATAATTAAAGGTGCAATAGGTGATTGTCTTCAGAAACATTTTTTGTTATGCTGGTTGAAAGTCTCTTCACATCCCGATAGCAATCATTAAGTTAAGTGGTCTAAATGTATTTGTCTGTATTTATATATTCTGTGGAAGGTGTAGGATCAAGAAATGTTCGTCTAATCAAAACGTTCGGTCCGAGCGTTTTAATATGCTTTCCTACCTGCCTGTCAATGTATGTATTAGCATTCCTCTGCGCACCCGGTTCGCGCATACAGGATACGTCATCAGCGCGTTCACGCACGCTGTGCAGACAGAGCGAGGATGGCAGGCAAACATCAACAAGCCGATCTTCCTTCCTGGTATTGTAGTAATTTTAAAGATTTCTCACTGGTGAATGACACATGATGTAGCCCAGCGGTTAATCCTGTCCTCGCGCCAGCTCGTTAGAAGTGAGCTACGTGCATGAACTGTGTTCCGATCGATATGATCCCTACACAGAGTTCATTGCTCCCTACTCCCTGAGCAGGGGAAATCCGTTGAAGTTTACTTCACTTCGGAACATGGGCTGGAATTGGGAACCTGATGTAGCCTATTGTAGTAATGTTGTCTCTGGTCTGTGAGTGTAAATGCGTTCAGGGGGCGTGGCTTTGGACAGCGATTGCAGGAAGGGTGGGAGGTTCGCTTTCAGTGCTATCAGGCTAAAGTTAGCATTTTCCAAGATCTCCTATTGTACCTTTAATCTGTTCTTTCCATTCGTTTGTCGTTAATTGCTTTAGTCATATTTCGGTGTATTTGCTCATTCAAATATTGGTCCTAATCTGTCTCTGTCTTCCCCACGGAATGTGGATCAGTTGCTCATGACATATCGACAGCTTTGGAGCTGAATAATGTGCGAATCAGGCTACACTCTCGGATGGGGATACCCCAATCTCCACCCTTCTGGAGAAATACGTTGGACTTGATTATTTAGCTGGAATAAATTAAATAATTGATTTGTGTCAGTTGCTGATCAGGAAGTCATTTATACGTTCCTTGTGGTTACACAAAAGCACTCTGTCGCACTTTTTAACATTTAGGATGCAAACATCTGAGATTTCACTTTCCTTTCTATGATTTTGAAGCAATCAATGAAAAGGTTATTTATTATGCAGTGGCTAAAATCACAAATTAAATTGAAAGTCACTTCTGGTACACTAGTTTTCAAGTACAGAGCACCAACCAAATGAACCTAGCTAGTGGAGTTGGTGTAAACAGGGTCCGAAATGAACAATCGGCAGATGGCTTTGGTGAGTAAATAAATTTGTTATTTGCATGCTAGTCAGTCACTTTATGAACTGCAACATTTTTTATTCGTTTAAAGTGATAGTTTACCCAAAAATGAAAATTTGCTGAAGAATTTGTTTCTTTATCAGAACAGCTGTGTAAACGCTCATTCTGATGGCACCCATTCACTGCAGAGGATACACTGGTGAGCAAATTATATAATTCTAAATTTCTCCAAATCTGTTCAGATGAAGAAACAAATTCAAATACATCTTGGATGGCCTAAGGGTGAGTAAAATTTCAGCACATTTTCATTTTTGGGTGAGTCTGATCCATCTGACCCATACCAGTGCAAGTGATGTACACAGTTCAAACCATCTACTAAAGACAACTTCAGACTCAAGAATCTTATAATGTAGTGGAAAATTTACCATGAGACGTTTGTATAATTTAAAGTAAAGTGACATGTGGCATCCCATACTCAGAATTTGTGCTCTGCATTTAACCCATCCAAGTGCGCACACACACAGTAGTGAACACACACACTCAGAACAGTGGGCAGCCATTTTTGTTGCAGCACCCAGGGAGCAGTTGAGGGTTCGGTGCCCTGCTCAAGGGTCTCATCTCGGTCGTGGTATTGAGGGTGGATGAGAGCGCTGGTTATTCACTCCCCCCACTGACAATTCCTGCCAGACCTGAGACTCGAACTGACAACCTTTGGGTTACAAGTCCGACTCTCTAACCATTAGGCCACAACTTCCCCCGATTGTGACTTATAGGATATGGCAAGAGAAAAATAGTTGAGCATTTCAACTGGTATAGTGGGAAAAACACACAATGCAAAATACAGTCTCATGACTAAAAATATGTATTTAGGTTAATACTTTTTTCCAGTTCACTCACTTTTTGTGTGGCACGATGTTAATTTTAAACCCTGGATTTGTTTGTTTGTAATTGTCGTTGGCTTCGACAATGTTTTCGACTCCTTCCAGTCTTGATGCTTACAAATGCAAAGTTTTTACATGCACTAAAGGATTTTATATCAGACAGCAAACTTGCTGTCAAAATGCAGATCATGGATCTGAAGTGACTTGAATCTGATATGAGATGTTAATCAGAGGGTCAGTGATTGTCCTTGAGTACTCCGGTCTGCCAAAGTCCACAGACAACCATCAGACAACAGGCTAGAGTCCTTTAATAATGCCACTTCCTCCCATTCACTGCAACCTCACTGCCATCATGCACAAATTAAATTGTTAGATTTCATTAAAGATAATGGTCTCTGACACAAACAGGATCTGAGCTGCACTTCCAAAAGATGAAATGAATCTTTTAAGTATAAAGTAATTACATTAAGCAAGTTTCTTTAATCAGAGTGGCTAATTGCTTCAGATGGAAGGCTTGTTATACTGGGTTCTGCTTACCACTGTTGGGAAAGCACATGAAGAAACCGATAATTTGAGATTGCAGTAAAGATGCCACCTGTGTTCAGTATATATATATA
>NW_015650363.1:827090-832186 GCF_001515625.1 Sinocyclocheilus rhinocerous
ATATATATATATATATAAGGTTATTTTTCTTACCCTGTTAGTTATTTTTTAACTATAAATCAAACGAAACCTAATGAAGTTTATGATTAAACAAGAAACTTGGCCAGTGGGTAGATAAAAATAAACTTCATTCAAAATATATGAAAACTGAAAAAGTCTTAAGTCTCAATTTTGTTTCAGTAAATTTATGTTGTTTTAAAGATGTTTAAATATTTCATGTACTAATTAAGAACTGATTTGTGCCATTTTAGATAGTATATTGTTTGTTTATTTTGCAGTGAGCAATCTGTATTTACACTGGCTTGATAATGTGCAAACTAATGGTATAGATAAACAGAATGGCAGTTCTTCACAAGTGCTGTACATATGTTGAAGCCCCTTGTGTTTTAAACATCTCTCCAATTAACTGCTGTGTTTCCAGACACACAATATGTTTCCACACTTGTTGACGTTGACCAGAAAATAAAACCTGTAACATGACCCCCTGCTAACACATTAGCAGTAGTTATCTCGGCTTCCTCCTGTGAGGGGGATGTTTTTCCAGCCTGCTGAAAAACTCTGCAAACACTCTTGAGTGTCTTTCTGAAAGAACATTTATAGTTTTTCACTCCACATTTTAACAGTGTCACAAGGGATTGCACAAACCCTTGGTCTCTTTTCATATGGTCAATTGTCCAGAACATTATCAGCCCCTTCTGAACAGGCTTTTTAATGGCTTTTGTTCCTAATATAGACTTGTTGGTGGGCTAATTGGTGTGAAGGTGACTCCAGGGTAATGAGTGATGGCCATATTTCAGCATCCTGCTTTATATCCTTCCACTGACCACTGTCTCCATTTTAGAGATTCAAATGGTGGCTGGTGAAAACAGTTTTGATTAAGGGTGCACCGATACCACTTTTTCCAGTACTCGCCCGATACCGATACTTTTATTTTTGGTACTTGTCGATACCGAGTACCGATACCGATATTTTTATATATACGATATGTCATAATTAGTTTTACCACCATGAAAGAATTAGTTTTCCACATCATTAAATCCATTGGCTACATTCGGCTCACCTCTCTATATATCAAAACATCTAAAAGCTTCACTGTGGCATAATTGCTCGATTAGCCATTTCGGCTAATCATCCCTGCTGGGAAACAAAATATTATTTTGTTTTTGCCTTCATTGAAAACGTATTAGAGCGCAGGTCAGGCAGTCAGTAGGGAATATGTGATGGAGTTTGTACTAATGTGAAAGTCCACTGAGCCGAAAGATGTGGGAAAATGTGCAAAGAAAAAGAAGACGTCACTGGGAATAGAGAGGTAGGAAAGTCTATTACTAGCCAGCTTAATGTCCCATCAGCATCAGCCACTCATTAACTATGTATGACCATCAGCAAGCACCAAGGTAGTTAAAACTTACATATGGAGTTTCTAACATCTGCTACATCATTAGCTTAGAAACATATATAGCAAATGAGAAGTTTGGGGTTGGTAAGATTTTTGTTATTTAAAATAAGTATCTTATGCTCACCAAAACTGCATTTATTTGATCAAAAATACAGTAGAAACAGTAATTTTGTGAAATATTATTACAATTTAAAATAACTTTTTAAAATGTAATTTGTTACTGTGATACAAAGCTGAATTTGACATTACTCCAGTCTTCAGTGTCACATGATCCTTCAGAAATCATTCTAATATGCTGAATTGGTGCTCAAGAAAGATTTATTATTAGTGTTGAAACAGTTGTGCTGTTTTTGTGGAAACCGTGTTACTTTGATTTCAGGATTCTTTGCTAAAAGGTTAAAAAGAACAATGTAAATATAAATCTATTGTAACATTATAAATGTCTTTACTGTCACTTGACCAAATTAATGCATTCTTACTAAATAAAATTAATTTCATTAAAAAAAAAATCTGACTAGATATTTGAACAGTGGTGAAGTTTGCACTAGTATTCAATTCTGGGCTCTCTATCGCCATCTGTGGTTGAATTTACTTGCGATGGAATAATACTTCAGTTCTTTGTCAGTTCTTTTTCGTGCAGATGAATCTGATGGTTTAAACTTACCGTCAAGTGTGTGCCATCAGTTCCAATATTGTTTTGCTGGCTAATTAAAGCAATGCTGGCTTTAGCTAACGGATTTAACAACACTGTAAAAAATGGCATGATCAATAAGTCGTGACAACATGTGTAATGCTGAGTAATAAGAGCGAGATGAGGCGGATCCAGATGCAGAGTAGGTTTAATAACACAAAGGAATATAACATAACACAGATAAACCAAGATAGCACGGAACAGGAGCAGAACAGGAACAAATGACAAGCATCTACAAGAAAACGTCGTCAGACAAATGAACAAGGAAACACAGAGCTATATATATACACAGGCAAACGAGTTAACAAGGGGGGAGGAGCCTATGAAACACCATGACAACAAACAAGGCAAACAGGAGGTGAGCACAGAAACAATGGGAAAACATGTTTTACAGTGAAGATTATCTTCCTTCATGACAGTAGTTGACTTCAGCGAGAAAACTGACCTTAGTAGACAGCTTATGCTTGCAGCAGCTCCTACTTGTGTATGAATTGTGGTTTGACACATTTCAGCATCACAAAACTGAGCTTGCGAAGCTAGCAGCGCCTGCATTCACACACTTAGATCATTCTCAACAGTGAGCTACAAAGCGTTTAAAACTCTGTTATGTGACTAGGTAAAGGCAGGCCTCAGGGTACGGACGGATTAGTACAGCATGACTTTGAGTGTGTTATATTAATATTTGGAAATGGCCCTGGCACTTTTACGACTGGGTGATGTGCATTAATGTGTTCGCTGCTGTGCAAGGCAAGGTTGTAGAAGCGCCTGTGTTAAATATGTGAAAACTGTACAGTGGGGAAAGATATCCCCTCGGGTCTGACTCCCCATTTCCCCCAATTTTCCATTCCATTAGGTAGATTCAGATGTTCTTTGAGAGGAGCTGTCTCGGCCTGTAGGATTGGAGGTAGAGAGAGAGAGATCATTGATTTGTGCTGCTTTAGAGCCACACACTTTTTTTTGGCACATTCTGTCTAGACATCTCCCTGTAGATTACCAATGTGTTAAATGTCCTGGGTTTCTCTTTTCAACAGCAGCCGCTCTTCAATTTTCCAAGAGTAGAAAATATATTTTCCTCCGCATGTGTGACACGAATTGTATTATCATATTGTTAAAGGAGGAATTGATTGAAAAGATATGGAAGAAGAGCTGGACATAGCTGCGCTTTTGTTCGCTGCAGTCCCATATTTACTTCTTTGTTCCACACTAGTCCTCACTTCCACTTTGTAGACTTATGCAGAGAACTACGTATCAGCTTTTTTTCTCCAAGGGCGAATATGTATTTATTCTATTGAGTCCCTCTTGAATGGATGTGAAATATGGCTATAAGTGTTTTATTTAAGAACGTCTTTTAAATATAATATTATAGAAATTTCAGATCAGAGATTCTAGTTGTGTTAATGAATTTAGGTTATAATATGAATACAATGTCAGTTTGAACCTCTTTTGAGGTGAAAAAAAATACACTTTTGCTTGAACTTTCAGCATAATATTTTCACTTTACTTACACTCTCAGTGAAAAAAAAAAGTTACAAATGCTCTCACTGGGGCTGTACCTTTTCAAAAGGTATGCCTTTGTACCTTATTTACCTCTAAAGGTGCGTATAGGTGTGTTCACACTTGTGTGACATGTTTGGCTGAATTAAAACAAACCCTGGTGCGATTGCTCTGTTAGTGCGGTTCAGGGTGTATTCACACCAGTCCACTAGTTCACTTGCTTTGGTCCGGACCAAATACAATGTTGATTTTTTTGTTTTTGTTTGGTGCGGTTCGCTTTCACACTGCCCTTTTTGCAAGTGAACCAGAAACTGTAAACAAAACCACACGTCTGTTGAAGTTCATCCATTCATTGGTTCCTCCATTCAACCGTACCAGAGTTCATTTGGAAGCGGACGGAGACCACCTCTTCAGCTGGGTCTCGGTACGGTTGTTTGGTCCGCACCAGAGTGCGATTTCTGTATTCACACCTGCCCAAACGATCCGCACCAAAGGGGGAAACGAACTTGAGTTCGATTCAATCGAACCAAACAAGACAGGTGTGAATACACCCTAAGTGTGAACGCTGCCATCCGAACCCTGGTGCGAGTCCCAAGTGGACCGAGACCGCTAAAACAAACAATTCCTTCCAAACAATCTCTCCAAATACTTATAAACGAACCAAAAACAGGAAGTAATGACAAGATGAGACGCTACCCTGCAAACATGCTCCTGCGGGGCCCATGCTGGCTTTTTGTGGGCACAGTGGGCTTGGGCCAGCCCACACCAAACCTAAACAGGCCCAGTGCGGGCTTGCCCGGTCGAGGCCCACAGCTTTGGGCTCACCGCGGGCTCTCTGTGAGCAGGCCACACTAGCGCCACACTGCCCACATTAATCCCATGATGGCCCAGTGTGGGCCAGTCCGTTCGGGCCCAGAGCAACTTTTGTATCCTTTGGGCCCATGCAGGTTTTGTGTAGGCAGCCCTGTAATGCAACTAGGAGAATACAAACAACATTGACTGGCCATTCTTTAGCCACTCAATTGACCTGGAATGGCTCAAACTAAAAGAGACCTTTTCAGAACCTGTTGTTTCATATAGGCCAGGGATCCTCAAATCTGGCTCACAAGATCCACTTTCCTGCAGAGTTTAGTTCTAACCTCAATCAAACACACCTGAGCATGTCTTCAGGATCATTAGAAAACCACAGGTGGGTGAGTTTGATCAAAGTTGGAGCTAAACTCTGCAGGAAAGTGGGTCTCACGAGTCATATATGAGGTGTAACAGACATGAGCCTGTTAATAAGAATTTTGTGGGCAATTTTCTTCCTTACCACTAGGGGTGCTAGGGTGTTTTAGGTTTCCTTAAGTAAATCCATGTGGTAGAGGGAGTTAGCAATAACAAGCAGCAATAGCCAGCATGGCTCACCTGCTGAACACATTGTGCTGTGTCCTGGTTGGAAAATGTGTCATTTCAAGCCCAGTTATAGTAAGGAGTTGATTTTTTTTTTTTTCAGAGATGTTACATGTATGTATG
>NW_015650363.1:832377-832979 GCF_001515625.1 Sinocyclocheilus rhinocerous
TTTATTGGTCATTCACCACATCATGGTCCAGTTTGAATATGGATTTAAAGTTCTTTTCGACGTGGGACCATAGTCTGGACTATTTTTGACTGTTCCTGGTTAGGAAGAGTCTGGTGTTTAAGAGATGTGGCGTGTTTTCATTACAAGTGTTTGGATTATTAATTTGCTATCAGCCAACTTCAGCTATGGACAGTGTTTTGACATTTATGTACTACAGATAAGCACACATCAACTTTCACATGACAAATCCTACAATCTTACATTGCTTTGTTTGCTTTCTTGTCTTTGTTTTTGTTTTTTTGTACTTTTGTGTATTTAAATTTTTGGCTATATGTAGCTGTATTAACCTGAATTGAATGTTTTCTATTTTGTATTTAATAAATCCATTGATTTGAAATCCCTTTGACAACTGTACATTTTTGACAATACAGACATTAGTTATGTGGTGACCGCATCAATTTCAGATGTTTAATAACTGTTTTTCCCAAAGACTTAAGTTATAGTAACTGGAAAGTATTTATTGTGAAACAGATGTATTGTTGTAGATTAATAGTGCGGGCCCTGTGTGGGCATAGTGAGGGCTTCCTGGGGGCTAAGTGAGG